>NC_058404.1:168044978-168191934 GCF_002201575.2 Neomonachus schauinslandi
TCTTCTTCTTCTTCTTCTTCTTCTTCTTCTTCTTCTTCTTCTTCTTCTTCTTCTTCTTCTTTTCTTCTTCTTCTTTCTTCTTCTTCTTCTTTCTTCTTCTTCTTCTTCTTCTTCTTCTTCTTCTTCTTCTTTTTTAGTACAGCTGACATACAATGTTACATTAGTTTCAGGTGCATAACAAGTATGAAGGTTCCTCAAAAAATTAGAAATACCATATGATCCAATAATTCCACTACTGGATATTCAGCAAAGAAAATGAAAACAGTAATTCAAAAAGATATATGCAAACCTATGTTTATTGCAGCATTATTTACAGTAGCCAAGATACAGAAACAACAGAAGTTCCCGATTGATAAACGAATGGATAAAGAAGATGTATATATGTACAATGGTATAGTATGCAACTATAAAGAAGGATGAGATTATGTCATTTGCAACAACATGGATGGACCTAGAAGGCATTATGCTAAATGAAATAAGTCAGACTGAGAAAGACAAATACCATATGATCTCACTCATATGTGGAATCTAAAAACCAAATGAATCAACAAACAAAAATCAGAACCAGATCTACAAATACAGAGAACAAACTGATGGCTATCAATTATGGTCTATTCTTATAAAGGTTATTTATTCATCTTTATCTCTTTTTCCAAAGGGAAAACTATTCATCTTTCTCAACCACCTTTCTCAAATGTTAGCTCCCTTGTAAAGCCTTTGGCAATATTTCCAGGCAGATCAGTACTACTTTCTGATCTGCCCACACCACTTTTGTCAACCATTAGGGCATTTATCTTCTTGTATTATAATTGCTTTTCTGTTCTCTTTTATCCTTGGGCTGTGAGTTCCTCATACTTCTTCTTGTACCTCTTGTGTCAAACATGTGAAAGATACTCAGAAAGTGTTTATTGAATAAATACATGAATAAATAAATGAATGAATGGATGATTTATACTCTGCATGTGTGTCCTAGGAGGAAATATGGAAATATGTCTCATGCAGAACACAATGTTCCAACAGGGGTTTATTAACAAAGGAAACATTTACCAAGGTTTGTCATGAGGCATAATGAAATAATCTAGATAGCAGTCAAGCTCTCACAACCCTAAGCTCGGCAGGACAAAGAGAGAGAGAATAGTGCCTGGAAACAAGAAGGACAGAGAGTGATGTGGAGTTAAATGTCTTGAGGGGAGCAGTGACTTTCAATCAAGGGACACAGAGTGTTGGAGACCACACCAAGGAAGTTAACTATGGAATAAATACCCTGACTCTATTCTATCGATTCTCTCTAGTCTCTTGTTGGTAGTCCTTATTGGCAGACCTCAACCATTAGCTGAGAGGCCTCAGAGACTCTTGATGTAACCCACATTTATTAGTGCTCCAGTGATGATCAACATGGAGAAGGATGGGGAGTAGTTCTAGAGGGGCAAATGGAGACATCCATGTGTAACATATATTATATGTCTCAAGATGACATTATGTATAACATATTATATGATAATCATATGATTATATATGATTATATATATGATCATATAATTATTTGATATCATATAATATATGTCACACATAATGTCACTTTGAGGGATAACCCAAGAAATGTTATCTTTCCTCTCTGCCCAGGTTCTGAATAAATTGGGAAATAAAACTTACCTTTTAGTAAGAAAATTGGGAAATCAAACTATCACTTTTCTTGTTAGAAGAGGCCAGATTGAGGAATGTGACTTTAAGTTTATTTTCCAAATAGGTTTGCAAATACTGAGTCTTAAAGCTGAAAGACCTACTCATTTATTCATGATGATCTAAACGGGGGCAGTCTTATATGGTACACCTGTGGTACAGCAGATTCCATTCTCTTCTCAGGCAAACTGGTTCCAAGAGAAAGAAGGACAGCATTAAGCAAGAATATCTAGTTATTCTTCTCAAATTTAGAAATCAGATGTAGTAAATGCTGAGATGCATACCCTATAATTATGCAAATTCACGTGTAATATGTACCATGATTGTTTTTTCTCCTGATTCCAGACTCCTAGCCATCAAATGAGAAGAGAAAAAACCCCTGAGCTTCAGAAGAAGAAAGGAAGTTGTAGAGGAAAAGATGAGGCATGGCAGTGAAATGGTAGCCAATCCCACCTCAGGAAGCTGGAAGGTGGAAGGTGTATCCTTTGTCATCAGTATTCATTCTGCTGACCAAATCTGCTTCTATCAGATTGCTGAAATGGGCAGCAACAAACCGGAAGAGTTTGGGAATTGATGCCTCTATTCTACAATTCCTTGCCAACCTTAGGATCCAGAATGATCCCTATCAATATTTAACTTGGATCGATGAAAATCAACAGATGATGTCAAACATAATCAGGATTTGGATTGATCTGAATTGTGAAGTTGTAACCGGGACACAGGATTGTAAGGGGACCTGGTTCTGGGGGTCCCAAAGAGATGAGGTTTAGCCCCTCGCTGCTGACAAAATCCAAAGGCAGAGAGGCAAGTGGTGGTGATACAAGAAAGACATTTATTTCAGTGAGGCCAGCATAGGGAAGACAGCAAGCAGACTAATGTCCCAAAGACAGTCTCCAAAGTGCTGAAAATACTTCTGGGTTTATATAAGGAAAATGTGGGACAAAGGTCAGTGGGTGAGTGCTGCTGAGCAGTAAAGGTCAGATTGGTCATAGCTGTGGATCATTGCTGTGGGGTCAGTTACACTGAGTCTGGCTGGCTCAGGGCAGTCCCTGTCACCTGAGTGGGTAGTTTCAGTTCCCATCATGGGATGCTTTGCCCTCTGGGTCTTTTGCCTGAGTTAAAGATAAGCTGAAAAGAAGAACTTAATTAGAAAGTACAGACTGAGGTCAAAATGGAGGTAGTCTTCCTTCAAAGTCAGATCTTCAGAACTCCAGCTAGCCCACCCTGGCCACTCATTAACTTGTCAACGACACAACTTACATTTAACGTGACTGAAAATTTTAGACCCTATATACAGTATTATGGAGATGTAGTAAGTAAAGAAGAGGCACATAGAAAGAATCCCTCCTCATTGAATCAAGAACAGAAAAAACGTACATTGCCTTTTAATGATATACTCATCTAGATAATAATAGAGTAATATTTTGTTTTGTTATGTTAGATCATATTAAATATTTAGAAGGACATAGTATAATTTTTTAAACACTGAATAGTTGTAATGCTGACATTATATTTTAAAATTAGTATTTGCTTATCCTTTTTTTATTCAATTTATATTGAAAATGTGTTATGTGTGTATTTTGGGGTCCTGGACTCGATTCCATTGTATGCAGGGGGAATTTTCTTTCTATGCTACCAACTAAGCAATGTTCCAGACACACCAGCAGGGTTTTCTACAATTCAATTCAATTCTGACACTATCTACCTGAAGACAGGGTCAGATTCCACAAAGTCACCCTATAAGACTATCCCCCTCCCACTGCAGATGCCAGTTGCAAGCCCAGGTTATCACTTATGCTTCTGACTGATGGTCTATAGATAGGAGGTTCCAATGCCTTCCACCTTGGGTTCAATTAGTTTGCTAGAGTGCCTCACAGAACTCGGAGAAACATTTTACTTACTGGATTAACAGTTTGTTATAAAAAGATATGGTAAAGAATACAGATGAACATCCAGATGGAAGAGATACATAGGGCAAGGTATATGGCAAGAGGTACAGAGTTGCCTTGTCCTCTCTGAGCTTGCCACTCTCCCCAAATCTCCACATATTCACCAGTCCAGAAGCTCTCTGAGCTCTCTTCTTTGGGTCTTTAATGGAGGCTTCATTATATAAGCATGATTGTTTAAATCATTGGCTTTGGGCAAGTGATTCAACCTCCAGCCTCTCTCCCCTCCACAGAGGTTGTGGGGTGAGGCTGAAAGTTCCAACCCACTATTCAAGTTTGGTTCCTCTGGTAACCAGCCCCCATCCTTAGCGTCTTTCCAAAAGTCACCTCATTAACACAAACCCAACTGTGGTGGAGAAGGGCTTGTTATGAATAACAAGACACCCATTTCACTTTTATGGTTCTGAAGTTCCTGCCCTCCACACCCCCATCCACCCAACTGAAGACAAGAGACTACATATTATAACAAAAGATGTTCCCATTGCTCTTATTGCTCAGGAAATTTCAAATGTTTAGGGAGCTGTGAGCCAGGAACTATGGTTAAAGACCAAACACAAATTTCTTGAAAGTGTTATCAGCAAAATTAGCATTATGGCAACATGCCTAGGGGCTATAAATCATAATAACACAGTGTGCAATTTTATATTTTAAGAAAATCCCACTATTCTAATTGTAATGGCATCTCAAAGAGAAATTATGACTTATCCCTTATACTGTCAGACTTTATAGAACACACAAAAACATTAGTAAAATTTTATATAATTTCAAAAATAGGTATAGCAGCCTGGGAATGGACCTGAAATTTCAAAACTGAGTTGTTTACTTCATCCTCAGATTGTTTTTCCTGGAAATAATCTTTTGATTGTCATTTCAGCTAAACACTTATCAAAGGCTCTTTTCAGAAATGAAAATCCTTGAGACAATTTCATTCTAACATTGCATAATGCTTTGTAATGGGTAGCCAGATCTGATTATCTGTTGATCATTTCCCTTATGTAATAAATGCTTCTTTATTGCATACGGTTTAAATTCTCCATCCTTGTCTACTAGAGCACGTTCTTGCAAAATTAGACATAGTCTGTTTAAAGAGTTGCTCAGGGTAGATGGAACATAAAGATGGGGAAAATGCCGGAGGGAAGTGATAGGTCTTGCCTTCACTACGCACTGTAAGAGAGATTGTGTCAAGGGGCCTGAGCTTGGCACAGCATGACTTAATCTGGACTTCCCATGGCCCTCACATGCTGTATTGAGAGAGAATGCATAACCTAGACTTTAAGAATAATAATATGTTTAATCTAAAGTTTATGAGAACACCAAAGAACAAAAACCAGATATCAACAGATTGAGTAAGGTTTGCCTAGAAAAAGGAACAGGTTGAGAGTCTCCCAGCATATCAACTTACAGTAACACACATTGTAAACTGTACATCATTTCTATTACTCTGGACATTCAGTGAAGTCAAGTTGAAAGTTAGAGCTTGGACTTTCTATTCACATGTAGAATGACAAATCCATCTCACCTAGGCTTCCAATTAGAAGCAAAAAAAAAGAAAGCTGGATCCCTTTCATAAGGTTAGAGTGGTAATGACAAGAGCAGTCATCGGTGAAGGACAGCTGTACTTGGAGAGAGGTGATACCACCACAACCATCATCAACAGAGGCAGCATTGTGGCAGCATGTCTGGGGGCTGAGGCAGAATAATGTGGGAGACTTATTTCTGAGCACTCATGTGACAGCTATCTGTGGAGCTCTTAGAAATAGCTAGAGGACATGTTGAGAGATTCTAATTTCTGTCATTCAAGCACATGAGCATGATGCCTTAGAAATTGGGATATTTAGAGTTATTTATTATGATGTGTGGTAGTCATAAGCTGGTCAGGCCAGAGAACATTTGGGTTACATAAATCTCATTTGTTATGCAACACAGGCTATATGAACTTCTTTTCATTTTTATAACCCAACACAGAGAGATGAAAATTCTATGCTAGCTATTTTATCCCTAAGGGGGTCTCTCTGTTTTGGAAGAGGTTTTTGAAACTGCTATTTAACAAGAATATCTCTTCTCTAAAAGAAGTTACTTTGTACCCTAAATAAATTAGTTTAATACGTGTACAGCCAATTCTTGCTTTATGAACAGAATCTTGGCTCATGGGTGAGCCAGTCAATTCAATAAAACTAATCAATTCAAGGAACAAAATAAAGGAAGAATTTGTCAGTCAATTCAGTCAGAAAATAGATTGATGTTTTTTTCTTGAAAAGTCCATGGAGAATAAGATAGCTGGATTTTATCAACCGGGGTACTGCTGATTTTGCAAACAAAAAATAAGATATCTTGATTTCATATATTTTATTATTTCACTGACTGGTGTAATCACTCAAAGGCCGCAAAGCTCTTTGTGGAGTGGGGATAGGGTAAGGGTAAGGTAAAGAGGAGGAATCAGAATGAAAATGTAATAAATTGATTATACATTGATTAAAAAGTATTTATGGTGGAAGGGATGGTATATGAAATCATGGTACATGCTATACCTGAGACTAACTTACCAAGATGTCTTGGACGTGATTGTCACATATTCCTTTTAGTATTCTTTCAGTTAAAGTAGGTATTTTCCAACACTCAATAAAAAGGTAGCTGTGAGATGTTGTCAGTCCAAACTTAGATATGTGCAATCTCTTTTTTTCAATCTCCACTCAAAGACATGGCCTGAGTCAAGTTCACTGTTAAAAAAGAATAAAAGCAAAAAAAAAAAAAAAATCAAATCAACATAGGATTTGAGGGCATGTTTTCCTTTACCCTGGAGAAAATATGTTCAACATATTTTCAGTAGAAAACATATGATTCAACATATCGTTCAAACAGAGCAATAGAAGGAGGTTTTTAATGATGTCAAGCACCTCAAAAATATTCATTAGTATACTAAATTGGAAAGAAATAAAATAAATAAGTTATAATGGGGAAGGAAGGAAGGAAGAAAGGAAGAAAAGAAGGAAGGAAGGAAGGAATTGAGGAAGGAAGGAAAGGGAAGGGAAGGAACGGACGGAGGGAGGGAGGGAAGGAAGGAGACAAAAGAAAGTCTTTTTCCTTTTTTCACCTCCTTACCTCCTCCCCCACTCCCCCCAAAAATAGTCTTCTGTTCTTCCTTGTATATTCTTAATGTTGGTTGAAGGCAACTTGTCTCCCAAATCTGAAACATGAATCATTCAAAATTTCTTCATCTTCTGGGTCTCACCCACTCTGCATTGACCCTTCTTTCCCCACAACCAACCACTCACCACATGTAGTGAGTTCTACCTACCAAGCATACAGGATCCACCTTCTCCTCTCCAAGGGACCCTATCTAGTTCAAGTCCCTGTCACCTCATTCCTGAACTGCAGGGACAGCCTTCTATTTTTTAGGAAGGAAGAAGGAAGGATCTAAGACAGTCTTTTAGTTTTTACCTCTCTAGGCCAGAATCTACACTACCAATAATAAAAAAAAAAATTTTAAGAAATATTTAGGCAAAATACAGAATATCTGTCACTACAGGAAATAAACCCTTTATCAGCATCTGAATAACCTCAGAGTAAGATGATAAGCATAACATATAGGGCTTTTTAATTTCTTGTCCCCTGCCTACCTCTAAAGACTCCTCTTTTGTCAGTCTCCCTTCTAAACTTAAATCCAGTGACTCTAATCTCCTAACATTTCAGAAACATGCTATGACATCTCATGTTCCTATGACTACCCTTCCCCTTCCACTGGATTGTGCTTACACTTGTCCAACTGAAAACTGTCCACCTATTTTTTAAATCCCAAATCATTAGTTCTCCCTTTTACAGTGTCTAATTTCCATCATCCCAGAAGTATTCATCACTGTTAGAGTCAAACAACATGGAAGGGTAAAATCTGGGTTGGGCCTTTTTGTAACTATACGCTCTTGTGTAAGTCACTTAGCATCTCTTTACTTCATTTTCCCCACCTGCAAAATAGGGACAGTTGTTATAAGGCTCAGCAATTATGAATACCTGACAAAGTAAATGCTTAACAAACTTTAGTCATTAAGTACATATGCAGAATGATGTAGGTGTTAGTAGGCAGTGAGTTATCATTTTGTTGTACTAGTCTGTCTTCACCGCTGGAATCTGAGATCTTTGAGGAAAGAGACTCCGTGCTATTCTAAATTTCTCTATCTCCAAAATCCAATACTGTGCCTTCATTTAGTAGTTTTTCAATAACTACATGTCGAATAAATGTATAAAATAATGAATATTCACTACTGTAATAGAGATATTAGTGTGTGGGAACTAAAAAGAACTCAGCTGCTCCCTCATGACAAGAAAATCCTTTATGATCTGCCTTTGGCTGATCTCCAGTTGCAATAACAGCACATTTGTAAGTCAATATTCTTGGATACCACAAAATAACTTTGTGAAGGTCAGAGAGTGGGGATTGATGTAGACAGAATATTTATAAGTCTGTGATCAAATATACAAAGGTAAGGAAGTTTCCATTTTTGTACCTCCTGTATCTTCTCGTTTCATATCACCTCTCTCCATATGCGTATAGCAGGATGTCTCTAAGACAAATTATATGATCTTCCATTTCTAATTATAGTGCTTATAATAATAGACACATTAACTAGGACTCTTCTCTTTTGTGGTGATCTGGATACTATGGTCTTCTGGTTTGCCAGTCTAAATGAGCTACTGCTGAATATATTCTAGTTTCAAGCTCTTACAGATTATTATTCTTAGTGGTTTCTTATATACACTTGCATTAAAGAATTGCTTTTTAGACTACTTTTTAGACTCTACACTTGCATTAAAGAATTTCTTTTTAGCTATTGGTTATTACATTAGGTGAACAAAAAAAAAAAAAAAGAAGAACCAACATTATTAGGCACCCATTATGTGCCAGGCACTGTGCTGGGCAATTTACACATGCTGTTTTGTTTGGTTTTTACAACACAGATAATTATTTTATCCCCCATTTACCTATGAGGACACTGAGACCTATAGAGATTAAGTAGCTTGTCACAGAAGCTGTAATTAACAAGGTAAATTAATTAACTAATAAAGCTGATCATTTTGTCTCTAAAAATGAAGTCATTTTTGCTTTTTTTAACCTTAACAACGAACCACGTGTTCAAGAAAGTGTTAAGGAATTAAGCATGATTACAATATACAGCCTTTTGGTTAGAATGGAGCCAGATAAGAAGCTAGGCGATTGGTGAAGTTGATCTAATCGCTAAATACAAACAAGAGTAAAAATATTTCCCTGTTTCAGTGGAGAGCCCAGTAGAGAATCCAACAGAGCTATGTTCAGTATTGAGAGATAGATATATATATATATATATATATATATATATATATATATATATACTTTATTAAAACACTTGGAGAACACATGAAAATGAAAAAAATGTATTATTTGACCAAAAAATCATTTACGTCCTTGGGGTTGGTTTGTTTTGTTAAATCCTTCTCCTCCTCAGCCCCTCAGTGGTCCCTGCTCCCCTCAGCCCACACTTCAACAGTGACGCTAAAAGAATTGATTCATTCTACACTAAATGTAAAGAAGAAATCTTTGCTTATAAGCCCAGTGACTGTCAAGTTCAGAGTTGGCTCCTTAGCAGAATAATTAGAGAGCTATGTTATTTTACATTGTCTAGGTGCTTCTAAAGTGGAATGGAGTCAGGGTAATTTAATAAGAGACTGCAAATAATACATATATTTTATGTGGAATGACAAGAGTTGATCAGAATAATATTATACTCTATAGTAATGATGAAAGATCCCTTTAGCTCTTGGATTATTACCTAGTATGTGTGACACATGTCAGACACTAAAGACCATTGATTAGACAGAAATGAAGCTGGTCATTGAGCTGGGGATTATGAAAATTGTCTCTCATTTCTTACAGAGCACACTGGGTAAAGGTTAGAAGGTAATGACCTATGATTGCTTACATATAATTGCATCTTTCATATTTCCAGGGAAGAAGAATGCAAGTTTGAAGCTAATATCTTTTGTGGAAATACTTTGGGAGCGTTCTGCTGCTTTCCTCTAAGAACCAATGGAGTATAAGTAAAACTTGCTATTCTAGGAAACAGAATACTTGATATGACTTCAGTGAAATTGCTAATGCAGGAAAATGTTTCTCCACTCATTTTAATCACAGCACCAAAAGTGCATTCATCATCATTGTGCAGTCCTCAGAACTGAATTGATTGATTTCCCATGACCAAGTCAGGGCCTAAATTTTTGTATGTGTTTAGTAATATTTGACCATGCCATCCCTATACATTAAATTAAATTGTGCAAATACCAAAAAGACTTTTGCAGAATGCTACAACCTTTCTTAGGGTAGGTAAAGCCCACCGGAGTGAGTAGGATTGAAGGGCTGGAGTAGAGAGTCCAGGAATCTTTTCTTTAATCATTCCCTGCTTTGGCACCATAGTTCTCGAAGTCTCAGTATCCCTCCAGAATTAAAGCTCCTGACAAGAGGCCCTCCTTTATATTTCCAAATTTTACAGAGCTCCATGTCACTATTTATTCCTGATAATGGCTTCCTTCTATCGCTGGTCCCTAGGGGCCTCAGTATCCTGTACTGATCCCATTAACCATGCCCACATCTCTGGAAGGTGTCCCTTTGTGAAAATGTCTTTGCCTGATGAATCTGAGTGAAATTCTGTTTTCTGCTAGAACTCTGACTGCCACAGTGAAGTCATATATAATATATGTTAAGCAAATGTATATTCATTAAATGTTTCCATGCCTACTTTTAAAGCTTGAAGAAGGAAGGAAGGAAGGAAGGAAAGGAGGAAGGAAGGAAGGAAGGAAAGGAGGGAGGGCAGAGGAAGGAGGGAGGGGGAAGGAAAGAGAGAAGGAAGGAGACAAACTTAGCCTAGTTATTTCCTGCAAAAGATGTCCCAATTAACAATGAGGTGCTCAATTCAACATTTAAAAAAATACTGAAGTTAGTCTTAGATTAAACTCCACAGATTTATGAAAACAGCAAATTTTGTTTTAGTTTTGTTTCGATTTGGCTAAAATGATCATAACTCAGTATGGTACCACTGGTTATCAGAGGGTAATTAGAAATTCTAATTAATGAGTCTATGCATCTGAATAATAACCATGTGACAGCTAATAAATATTTACACTTAATAAATACAATGAAGGAAAAAATAAAAATTTGCAGCCCATTAGAGGAAAATCAATAAAAAGGAGCTCTTGGGGTAAAAGTCTGGCAATAACTGGCTTAATTCTATAATATCAGTACAGGAGGCTCTCCTTA
This sequence comes from Neomonachus schauinslandi, assembly GCF_002201575.2. NCBI lineage: Eukaryota > Metazoa > Chordata > Mammalia > Carnivora > Phocidae > Neomonachus > Neomonachus schauinslandi. Next base: position 168,055,884 of record NC_058404.1, read on the forward strand.
AGTCTGGGACCCCTCCCTGAAGACTGTCACACCTTCAAGGACATGTTGCAATGCAGAGAGCCACACACCCATGGACATTCGGTCCTCAGAAGCCCCCAAGAATTAGCCTTTCATTTTGAATGTGCCCATTGCTTGCTTTGGTCCCATGAATTAGAGATGTGCATGGGATGACAGAGTTGGACCAGAAGTTCATGTTTATCAACCCTAAATTTGAGAGTGAAGCTCATAGACCAGCCCTAAGCTTGACTGCCAGGTGACCCGATGCATCTAATTCTCTGTTCTGCTTCCCCCATCTCAGCACATAGAAATGAATGTGACCGAATCTTCTGGATAGGTGCTCCATTTCACACTGCAGTTGAAGAACTGAGCTCACCCCCTTAATAATTCTACTTTTATGGAACTAGCCTTTAATGGATGAGTACTGTGCTTCAGTGAGTAGTTCCAGAGCGTTAGAGATAGATTTGACTCACAGTCCCATATGCGGGACAATAAATGCTGTTGCTTGTATCGATAAAAGATATAGTCTCGAAAAATCCCATATTATTTTGATCATCTTTTTCCAGTGCCATTTTCCCTGAAGGTCATACCTTAGGTGTCTTAGACACAGCTAGTGATTTCTACCTTGAGATCATGCCAGTGCCAGGCAGAACTTTAAAATAGGCCTGGGGTAAGAGGCTTCAATTTTATATGGTTAACATCGATTTCTTTTTCTATCTATATATGTGTATGTATATATATAGCCGTATAAATATATACGCTAATACACAACAATAATTCACTTTAGGATAGCATTCTTAAATATTTTACTTATTCTTAATGCCTTTTCCTTGGGGAAAAAGACTTTCTTTTCCGTTTTTAAAAATACACATATTTGTAGTGTTATGTGTATCTGAGAAAAACAGTTACCAGATTTTAAAACCTAGTAGGCTATCTGAAAATACTAATTTACAAGAAGACATCAAGTGAAAAAGCCTGGATCTTGGGGTGGGGAGACATAGGTCCCAGAGATGGCCCATCCACCGTCTCCCTAGGTGGTCTTAGCCAGTGGCTTTATCTGTCAGGACCTCAGTTTCTTTTTCTTCTCTCTCTTTTTTTAAGATTTTATTTATTTATTTGACAGAGAGAGAGAGAGCACAAGTAGGCAGAGTGGCAGGCAGAGGGAGAGGGAGAAGCAGGCTCCCCACTGAGCAGGGACTCGATGTGGGGCTCAATCCCAGGACCCTAAGATCATGACCTGAGCCAAAGGCAGACACTTAACCCACTGAGCCACCCAAGTGCCCCAGAACCTCAGTTTCTAATCTATAAAGCAAGGAGACTGGAAGCCCTTCTTTGACCACTCATCCCACCTCCAGTTCTCCAACTGCACCAAGAGTCTGCTCCTCCCATTGACAACACTTCTCATATTTATCATTTTCACAACTTGCAATTACATTGTAGAGGAGATTAATAGACCTGCTCACAGAGTTGAACACCACATCTCCTTGCAGTATACATCCGGACCTTACAGTTGAGTTCAAAGAGTCTCTGTGGTTTTGAAAAGAGTATTTGATGCAGAGTAATGAGGGCTGGGCTTGGAATTCCTCTCTGCTGCTTATAAGTTGCATGACAGTGGACAAACAACTGACACAGCATTTTAAACCTAATTCCTCATTCGTGGAATTCAGATGACAACATCCAACTACCTACCTGATGGAATTGCTGTATGTCTTTTAAAAGATGCTCTAGTGAAGCACACAGAATGTATGAACCTCACTGGATGCACTTAAACTTTAATATTTAGATTGACCTTTGGGAGAATTCATCTATAGAAAAATTCAGCTCTTATATTTTTTAAAGGTCAATGTGAAAAATGCAAGAGATACTTACTGCTTTCTTAAGAAAACTGCAGAAGTTTTTAGTCATGACAATGATCCAAAATATTAAAAATATTTACAGAATTACCAGAAGAGCTAGAGTAATTAACCAGTTAACATGACTCCATGTTAAGAGCAGATGAAACTATGGCCAAAGATTAAAATAATAACTACAGGAAAAATATGAGTTTAAAACTGGGCTGAAACCATGAAACTGAATTAATAGTCCACAGTTGACAGTTGAATTCTGGCCGTCAGTGTGGCACCAAAGTGGCCACAACCTGGGAATTCAGAAATGAGCTAGTATCCGTTCCTCCAATCTAGCAATAGTAGTGGCTGGTAACAAACATGGCAGATACGGTGATAGCCTCCAACACACACTGATGGCTCACAACACAGAACTGTGTTTCCACGTATTGTCTCATTTAATTTCCTCAGCAACCCTATCAAGTTAGGCTCTGCTAATATTTGCATCTTAAAGATAAGGTAACTGAGGGACGCCTGGGTGGCTCAGTCGGTTAAGCGTCTGCCTTCGGCTCAGGTCATGATCCCAGGGTCCTGGGATCCAGCCCTGTTTCAGGCTCCCTGCTTCTCCCTCTCCCTCTGCTGCTCCCTCTGCTGGTGCTCTCTTGCTCTCTCTCAAATAAATAAATAAAATCTTTAAAAGAAAATAACAATAAATAGAGAGAGAGAGAGAAGGAGGAAAGGAGGGAGGGAGGGAGGAAGAAGGGAACTGAGGTTTGGAGATGTGGAATAACTTGTCCAAACCGCAGGTACTAAATTTTGGAGCTAGAATAAGACCTTAGGAAATACGATTCCAAAGTTACCACTAAGAAAAGAGCAAACAGTATTTGAATGACGGAATGACTGAATGACTGAATGCAGCACTTCTGGATTAAGCCTATGAAGGCATCCTGCTTCGTTTTGCCTGCCAGTCCGAGAAGCCATTTACTGAAGCTACTCAGTTGCTCAACATTCAAGCATTAATTACAAAAGTAACAAATGCCATATCAAATAAAACAAATGCCATATCAAATAAAACTGCGGTTAGTTGGTGTCCATGATAAATATGTCCAGGCTGTTGAGACACATATGGACAAGCAGTATGTATCAGGGAACTTTTACTCCGGTCAAACAAGAGATCAGGTGTCAGACTCTCGCAGCGAGACTTGACTTAAGGGGCAGAACTTTGCCAGCTCCATCTCCCTGACATCATCGGCACCAAGAAATCTGTCTTTACTGATCTCTATACTCCCATCGGGATCTTAATTTATTATTACAATCACATCATTAAATGACTAACGATTGTTTTCTCATTCCATCTTGGGGCGCTATTTAAAATCATAATTACATTATTTAGAACTGTTGTTTTTTCATTCTTTCTTCTAGTGAAGTATTTTACCCAGTTTTCAGATTTGCTGTCAATGCTTTCATTTTAGATACCTTTCATTGCACATACTTCATATTTTAATGTCCTCTTTGGGTTAAAAGTCAATCCAGAAAACCACGCCCTGAATTAAATAAACTTTATACGTTGAGCCAATAATTTTATTTTCATTTTCACGCAACAAGCATTGTCTAAAATTTTCAAGTCATTGTATTCAACTTATTGTCTGAATAAATGTAAAATAGTTACTGAATGTTTTCTTTGGTAGATGATTCAGGATTTTACAGGATTCTAAGATAGTTGCTATAAAAAAAAAGAAGAGCTATTATTTTATTTTTTCTGTTTCGTTATTAGAGAACCAAAGTGATGAAATGACCTCACCAAGGTCACAGAGCTAATTAAAGATTACCAGGGCAAGATGTAGGTCTGATATGAATTTCTCAACAGCCTTGCTATAGACAGTGTAGATGAGGACCGGCAGCATCAGCATCACCAGAGACCTTGTTAGGGATGCAGAATCTCAGGCCCCACCCAGATACACTGAATCAAAATCTACATTTTACAAGATCCTCAGGTGATGTGCACCACGTTCAATTTTGAGCAGCACTGCTTCATAGCATGCTGCTGATTTTCTTCATTATCTACCTGCAAAATATTGTGGCCCTTGACAGATAGATTAGTCTAGAACTTAAAAGAAAACTGAGGTCTGGAAATTTTTTTTAAACTTATACTGAGTAATTTTAAATACGTCCTTTTACTGTTAGGCATTTTACTTTAGAAATAACTCATGACTACGTTTGTAATAACAGATGCAAATTCTTATCTGTTACGCATGTGTTTAATACATATATACTAAAAGGGGTATAAATTTCAGCTTTTTACTAGACTGCATTTTTTTTCATCCCTAGACACCCCTACAGAGGGCAAAATATCTGCATTACCCATCAAACCTCAACTTTTATGGCTTGTCACCTATCAGAAGCACACTATCGCCACCTGCTGGCACTGCCATAGAAAGGCCAGCAAGGTGTTTGTCCTTTTTTCCTCTACCAAGATCATTTCATTATATAGAATTCTACTGTTTGGCATTCACATTTTCCCCCAATCTCTGATTTCTCTCCAACTCTATGACCACTCCATGTGACACTTTTTCTCTATGATGCTCTTACAGAGTAGCTAAACTTCAGCCCACTACAGTCCTACAAAAAAGTTTTTAAAACCAGCTTCAGTATACAAAAAGCAATTTACCTTACTATCCTCCTTGCATAGATTACCAGGAAAAGTTCCCAATTTATGATTCAAAAAGTAAAATCAACTTACCAGTTGCAGCCTAGTGACCAATGCAGAAGGCTTCATACCTGTGCTCAATGAACGGGTATTTGAGACTCAGATTTGTAAAAAAAAAAAAAAAAAAAAACTTCTCTCTTCTCCAATTTTCCTTCTCTATGTATGTTTCCATGAAAAGAATGCTCTCTTTCTTTTATCCTTAATCTAAAAAAAGTTAATATTGCCATACGTGAATATCTTTCTATTTTGTAAAGGCAAATTTTCTTTAACCCTTATTTTTATTTCTCTCCTCAGCTCTGATTAATTTAGATCCAGAAAAATCTCTCTTTTGTCCCTCATATTACTAAAAAAACTGACCTCAAAAAAGGCGACTGTTCAGACAGTTCTAGAAACATTTTAATGCTGGCTCCAAAGAATTAATTAAAATTAATATAACCAATAGAAACAAACCTTGAGAATCTCAAAATTTCCTCAAAAAGCCTCAAAAGTTCCAATGGTTAGCAAAGATAATTTTGATTACTGTTGTTTTTGTTGTTATTGATAATGATGATTGATTGTTGTATCTTTAAGAGAGATCCCTCTAGGGGAATATAATTGCCTACTGCAAATATTTCATTACTGAATGTTGTGTGATATCCTCCTCAAAAGGAAAACAAAATATCCTTATGTCAGAGTTACACTGAAAAAAAATTTTTCTGCATTTCATTTTTAAACATCTTAAGCCTCTATGGAGAGAGAATGTTACTTCAACATTAGTAAAATTTTAGGGGACAAATTGAAAGGAGAAGAAAGTTAATTCCCTGAAGAAGTATGTGTCTTCAAATCTTAAAGTACCAATTCAATGTGTTAAGAAATGATGAGATATAAAATCCTCAAAAGAAATAGAGCAAAGGGAAGTTGAATTTTAAGAGCAGCTCAGATAAGAATTTGCATGAAATCACTTCAATTTTACTCTTCTTATTGGGTGTGGTTACAATAATAACAATTTTTAAAAGATATGCATGCTGGGTTTATTTTGAGAAAACTAGTTTAGACTGTTAATGCATTGAAGAAGAAGGAGGAGTAGGGAAAGAAAGAAAGAAGGACAGAAAGAAAGAAAGAAAGAGAAAGAGAGTAAGAGAGAGGGAGGGAGGGAGGGAGGGAGGGAGGAAGGAAGGAAGGAAGGAAAGAAGGAAGGAAGGAAGGAAGGAAGAAAAAAATTACACCAGTTAGAATTAAACAAGCAAGGAACACGTTACTCAAGACTACTACAGTAGGAGGGAGACATTGAACAAAAAAAGATGGGAGGGTTTTCCTTACGGATTCTAACACTAAATGTGTAAGTAATTTACAAAGAGAAATTCTTAACCTATAGCAACATGATTAAAATAAGTGAATAGTCTCATAGAGGAGGTCTCTGAAGGACAACACTCAATTGAATATGTTAGTTATTGGAAGCTGGTTTAAAAAGTCTCTTTACATAGTGTTATAGGAGATTCTATCCTTTGTCATTGGGTACTTTTTTTTTTCTAAAATTGCAGAAACTCGATTTTCTTTCTCTATTAAAAAATCCACTCTGAAATTACATTAGTTAGCTATTACCATAAACTCATTGCTCTAAAATCACTGCCATAAAATCATCGCGAATAATCATGACACTTCAATGTCATACAACAGTAATTGTTTATTTCTTGTGCTTTTGCAGGTTCCAATGATCTATGCTGGGCGTGGCTAGAGTGACACAAAGATTTTCCACATCCTTTTTCTGGGATGTTAGCAAACAAGCCCAAGCATATCCTTCTCAGGAGGATGGTGGAAACACCAGAGCAGGCAGAAACATTCGAGGTCTCTTGAGGTCTAGGCATACCATTACTTCTGCCTAACGTTGGCCAAAGAAAGTCACATAGATGAGGCCAGTGTCAGAGTGGAAAAACACTGCAAAATTACATGGCAAAGGGCACCGATACAGGGAGGAGGGAAGAAATAAGGATATGAATGCAATCTACCACAGACTTATTCATTAAATATTCATTGAAAACTTGCCATGTTCATAGAATAATGTGGAAGAAGGCTTGCCTTTTCTCTCAAAGAATGCACAATCTAAGAGAAATCTGAGCAAATTCAAAGGCTAAAGCAAATATTTACAATGGGCATTAAGGAACAGACACCATTTAATTGAGTGGAAATGGAGGAAAAGCATCCCTGGAAAAGGAAACTCTATGATAAACAGGAAAATGCCAGTGAGAGAAAACACAGAGCGTATTCAGAAAGGTTCAATTTGAATGAAATAATGAGTACATGAAAAGGAATAATTTGAAATGTTGTTGAGAGAAAACATTGATTCAGTGTCCTTTACTACATCATCGCCCTCATCCCACCCCTCAAATATTAACAGCCCCAAGACTTACCACGTTTTCTTCCTCCCTCCTCTATACTCCCCTTGATTGGCCTAATGTCAGCATCCAAATTTAAGCAAATGACTCATGAAGTTGAACCTCCAGTTATAGCCATTCTCTTTATATTCAGAGCCTCTATTTTCAACCAGTTTCTAAATATCTTTAACTGAATGTTCTAGAAATATTTCAAAGATGTCATTTATAATGGAATCTTCCCCACTCCCACATGCCTTGTCTTTTGTATTCCTTATCTCAGTAATCAGCACTGATGCTAGCAGGCCAGTTCCAGAGACCCGAGGGGTTCCTGCCAGACCAGCCAAGAGGGTCCTCGGCTTCTTGTAGGATGGAAATCAAACACGAGACAGCAGGAGATGAGAGCAGAGTTTATAGGAGATTTAGAGAGAGATACAGAGAGGGCATCTGGGAGACTCGGAAAGGAAAAGAGCATGAGTCTTGTCTTTGTTCGGGGTCTGGGGGTTTTTATTGAGGATGGTGGTCTGGTGTGTGTGTCCTCTCAGGCATCTAGAAACTGGTTAAAACAAAAAAGCAGGCACAGGTGTTCTTCTTGGAGCCAGGGGGCCTTGGCGTAGAGATGTCTAACTCCAATGGTCTGGAATATGCTACACATATGATGACTTTGGCCGGTCCTTCTCACCTGGTCCTTCCTTAGATGTCTTCTATTCTAGAGAAATCATTAACTCCTTGTCCCTTATAAGGAGGGCATATGCTATTTGCATTATAGGGCATGTAAACTCGGGGGGGGGGGGGGGAAGGGGTGCAGGTCCTAGCAACAATAGAAGCAAGAAAAGGAGCAAAAAGCAGATTTTTAGGGAATCCTTCAGTTTCCCTGTCTCAGCACTACCAGGTCCCCTAAAGGAAAACCTAGCAGGCTCCCCAACCTCATCCCTCTCCCTAATTTGACCCCATCTAACCATTTAAGTCCCATCAGTTCTGTCTCATAAGCATTCCACAAGTGTACCTCCTTCTTTCTATTTCTACACCATTACCTTAGTTAAGACCACCAGCATGTCTTACCTGTGATATTACAATATTCTCCATATTCACCTCCCATCTCCAAATCTTCCCAATGCTAGAATGACCTAACAAAATTGGATTATTTGGTCCTACGATTCCTCTGTTCAAAAAAAATTTAAGGTATTCCCTTCTTGTCAGGATTCTCTTATTTGGTCATTTATTCATTCTGCAACTATACCCTGAGTCTCAGGCATCAGGACCTGTTCTAGGCAATAGAGACACAGCAGCGAACAATACAGGCAAGGTCTCTGCTCTCATGGAGCTGACATGATAGTAGGACAAAAATAATAAGACACAGAGAAAAAAATACATAGCATGACATATTTTAAGAGAATGACAAGTACCATAAGGACTGCAATGAAGGGTACTGGATAATGGACAGAGTAACCAGGTGTGAAGTGCTTATGTTAGAGTCCAGTTAGGAAAACAATACTGTGAAGAAAAGATGGTGACTGAGATCTAGCCTGGAAGCAGTCAAGATATGATTAAAGATAGATTGAGATCCAAGGTACATTTTTGAAGTTTAGAGGTGAAACGGACAGGTCTGAATTATGGGTTGGGTGTGAGAGATGAAGGAAAGAAAAATTAAGAATGGTTTCTGTGTGTTTGGACAGAACAACTGGGTAAATGGTGGTGCCATTGACCAAGATGGGGAAAGCCAAGGAAAGAGCAGTTGAGAATGGAAGAGCAAGATTTCTAGTTCTGCCATTTGAGTTTGAGATGCCAAAAATAACTGCTCCATAGTACAGAAATTAAATTAATTGATAAATTAACTATGAAAATTCCATATAGTTTAAATAAATTAAATGGTAGATAAATTTTAATGGGAGCTTTAAAAATATATGAATGTGCTTGCCTCTTTTGCATTTCCATAAGGATAACCTTCTGGCTAATCACCAAAAGCTTTCCTTCTGGATGATGAGATAGGATGGTGGAATGGATGAGAGGTAGTATGGGAATCACTGGTTTGGCCTGTTATTAATGAAATGTGCTTCACATTTTCACTAACAGTGTAGGGTTTTGGAATTGAAGAAATAGTCTTGAGAGCTATTATAATAGCTACCTACAACCAAGCATGAAGAATCAGATTTTACCAATTACTTCTGCATATAATCATCTTTTCACTGATTCAAGCAATCATTCAACAAGTATGCTTTAAGTCTCTCCTATGCCCCAGCCTCTGTTTAGTTCTATAAAAACTAGGCTATGAGTCTTGCTGCCCAAAGCTAGAAGGGAGGTCATGCAGAGAAATGCAGAAACACTAAGTCCACTTTTTCCATCCCAGAAATTGTGAAAGAAAAGTGATAGAATTGATCAGACCCCAGTGTCTTTTTCTTCCCAACCCTTTATTCCACATTTCAGACTATACCTTGAATAGACTGTTTTAAATACCCAGATATGTATGGGGACACCAAGAAAGTCAGAGCTTGAGCCCTGTTTTCCTGGGCACAGTAACAGGAGAAATGTACAGGCTGTTAGAAGAACCTTAACCAGGACTCAGCACCGTATTCCAATATGGCATGACAGTGAATTATGGAAGTGACAACAAGAGGCAGGTAGATAAGTGAGTCCAGCCTGGTAGCTAACCTAGCCTGGAGTGCCTGATGGGAGACCTCTGATAATTAAGATGACTCTTGAACCAGGAGCATCCTTGTTTAGAACAAAGTTTGCCTCAGTAAGGACCTTAAACTTGGGCCCAAATGCCAGAACCACATATTGCAGAGGTGGGTCTAATACATCAGTGCTCTTCAAACTAAGACATGTGCAACCTTCCAGAGGTTATACAAAGATGGTTTTAAGTACCCAGATTCCTAACTTTTGTAATATTCTTTTATAAAAACTGATCTGACTAGGAACATGCCTGCATTTAAAATACCCATTTTCCAATTTTCCAAGAAAGGAACGACCATCACTCATCCCAAATCTTGTTAAGGTACATTACTCTGCAGGGTAAAATGTCAAATATACAGTTCAACACACAGGGTTTCAATCTTATCCAACCCCACGTCTAATCCATACCTGAACTGTTCACAAAGACCAGTGCTCTTGAGGAGGAACAATTGGAATTTCTGCCTTAGGCATATAGAATGAGAATTAAGAACACAGACTTTGGGGCCAGACCATCCGGGTTCAGACCTTAGCAGATATGGTAAATTTATGTAAATTATAGGTACTATCTGTGACTATGTTTGTCAGAAAGACCTTAACTCCTGTTGGGCTTGTTTTGAAGCTTAAATTAGAATCTATATGTAAAACACTAAAACACCACCTAGTATATTTTAAATACGATTTATGCATTAACAATTATCAGTCAATAGTATCATTATCTGTAGCTCTAACTTGGCATGAACCAATAGGTACCTTTCATGTGATACTGCCTTGTTTCTCTAGTACCTTGTGAAGACAATACTTTTCCAAATCAAAAGTTGTTAGCTTATTCAGTCAGGACATTTTTAATACTGCATGAAATACTACTGTAATTCATTAAATAGTTTCTAATGTATGCAATAGATTTTTAATAAGTGAAATGTTTTATTAAATCCAGTATTAAATTGAATAACCCTTTTTATATGAAAATTCTAACACAGCACATTTGTTTATCTATAATTTAAAACTCAGCAATCTATAGCTGTGCAACTGGCATTAACCTTTTAATTCGTCTCAGTGTTGCAGTATTGCTCCACAAATCCTGTTTAAAATAATTTACTTCTAACCCTACTTATAATAGTCACAGTTTTCTGCATCCATCCAACTGCCTTCTGCATCCTGGCAAGGAAGGATGACTTGCAACCACTCAACACTAAAAACATGCTAAAATATGCAACCCAAGAAACATAATTATTAATGGCTTCCCTCCTCACTTGAAAAAATTTATGGAGATTCTCTTCCATGAGTCATGATCTTATGATTTATGAATGTCTCTGTTTACTTGCCAATAAACCATTTCCAAGAAAAATTGATGAGGCATCAATAATTAAGAAATTCTAAATTATTGACAATTGCTTCAAGAAGTACTAATTCTATGGTTGTCTGAGGTTTGGAGGAAAGTGAAGGCAAATGGATTTGTGGTCATGGTTCTTGGCCCAAATCAAGTAAAAGAAGTACTGAGATACATTGAGATGAAATAAAAATCAAGAGTAAGACTATGGAAAAAGAGGATTTGGGAGATTCCAACAAATGGCTGACAGAAATATGATCCAGGGACACCGGGCATAAGCTTTGCTGCTTTCTCCTCCTGGAAAAGAAGTGCTCTTGCCGGTGCAAACTTTGATTCAAGAATGAAGAGACTTAGGGTCTCCCAGATGGCTCAGTTGGTTGAGCATCCAACTCTTGGTTTCGGCTCAAGTCATGATCTCAGGGTTGTAAGACTGAGCCCCGCTCAGGCTCCATGTTCAGCAGGGAGTCGGCTTGGAATTGTCTCCCTCTGCCCCTCCCCCTGCTCGTGCTCTCTCTCCCTCAAATAAATAAATAAATAAATCTTTTAAAAAAATGAAGAGACAAATTGACAAATATTTTATTTTTTAAAGCACTAAATATTGATTATATTTTATATTAATAGCATATGTTATAGTATAAATAATACAGCATACATAAATGGTGTATATAACATACTACATATGTAAAAGTCAGTTATCTGGAATGTGTAGGTATGGCCGTTGGTAGTGTGCTGGTAAATGTTCGACAACCATCTTTCCAGCAGAGGAGATGTGTGTGTGTATGTGTGTGTGTGTGTATTTGTCTGTGTATAAATATACATATATATATTTGCTTATTATAAATTTTACTGATATTAAGGGTGTTTAGCACGCAATTTACAAATGATAGTAAAATACACATTACTCTTTATTAGTATATTACAAATGATAGTAAAATGTATATTACTCTTGGTTCTGTATAACCAAGAACTATCATAGATTTTTTTCAGTGATCTTTGCCAAACTCATATCTGTAGCCAATTTATGGTTGCAACTGATGAACAAGTACAGTTCTAACATGAATGTTGGCTGATATTTTGGGCTTTGTAACAAGGAGCATAAAAGAAAGCAATGAAAATGAATATTGGAATTACTAATCTGTAAGTAATGTGACACCTTTCCTGAATCAGACAATAGTTTTGAATACTGAAAGGATGCTTCCTCAAAATTTTTTGTGTGCCTTTCATAATATAACACATAACAGAATGCCACAATTTTAAGGTTAATTTATTTTATCGACATTTTCTTCATTACTTTCTGACGACAAGACAACCAACAAAACAGTAGACCAAATCCTCAACTGTGGAGTTTCCCAATTTCTGTGGTGTAAATTGTCCCACACCATAGATGCTTTCAGGTTATAAACACAGTGGCACACCATTACATAGTATTCCCACCATAGAGATACAATAGATATAATCTCACTTAAGAGTATAGATAATGCAAATATGTAGTAGTAAAAAGGAAGTGATGACTGTTGAGTACAATTTATTTAATGCAACTAAGTTTGTAAGTGTTCGATATGACTATTATAGTAAACCTAACAAAGTTTTGAATATAATTTATTTTTTAATTTTGTATATAATTTATTTATTAATAATGGTGGTGTTTACTAGCTCGCAAACGTTCCTCCTCTCTCACAAGCGGGCATGAGCCAGCTGCAGTACGCCACTTGGAAAGCCTCAAACAGCAATGGCTTTTGACATAGGAAGAATTTAGCTGTTATTTCAACTCTAAAGAGATCCTACATTTGTAGAGGGGCTCAGCAGAATGTGTATACAAGATTAGTGAGCTGACGTGCCAGGAAAAAGCTGATTCAAGAAATATTCATCTATTGCTCGGTACCTCCAATTCACTCATGTTAATTTTCTGTACCCTTGGCCAAATAAATCAATAACTTGTAGAAACTGTATATAAGTGCGATCACTTTCCACCAATTCATCATCCATAAAATGTTGCAGGGTGAACAAAGTCAGAGTAAAAATGCATAAACTGAAGAATTAAAGTCAGATATATTTATGGATATCCTGATACTAATGTCACTAAAACTATGATTGAGTTAAACTGTGAATACTGCTCCAAAAGACAGGAGTGCTGCTAATTTATCTCGTACGTTCAGTTTTTGACTCAGTATACGAAACAAACTGGGTCCTCAAAGAGTAGTTCCTTATGAATGACCAAAATGTATTAAATACTAACTGTGCATGTCATTGTGCCAATTCTGTGAGAAACACAAAAGTGTTATGAGGTAAAGACGGAAGATGTAACTTTACCAGTCCTGCCATCTCACATGAGTCAGATATACTTCAGGGACCCAAGGTGCCTCGAGTACAAAGTAAACTGACATCACAATTTCTAACTCTTTCTAGAACTCTAATACAACATATAATGAAAAAATAAATATGGTTCCAACCCTAAAATGTTTAAGATATAGTTAAAGAGAAAAAAAAAAGCAACATTTAACCCATTACAAAAACTGAAATATACAATAAAGTATAGCTAAATCAGAACAACAGACTATGTCTTAAATGATACATCAGATGTTCCTAAAAGCCTGTGGAATTTACCTACGCAAACTACTTCAGTAGCTATAGTATCCTGGTCATTTCCACCTGTGAATGATTCAAACCTTTGATTATTGAATTTTGGCCATCGCTATTTCAAAAAATAGAGCTTTCAAATTATATAGACCATATGTATGGATGCATAATTGTGTATTTCTATAAGCACATGTGTTTTATTTGCTTTGGTATGTTGCATTGTCACTTCTGAAAGAAAATCTACTTCCTGTAGTATACACAAGGAAACATTAACTTTGAAAGTAAGCATGGGGCATTAGTCCACTAGAGTGGCCATAACAAAATACCACAAACCAGGTGGCTGAAATTACAGAAATTTATTTCCTCAAAGTCCTGGATCCTAAAAATCCAGCAAATAGAGTTTCTGATAAGAGCTCTCTTCCTGGCTTGTGGATAGTCTCTTCACTGTGTCCTCACATGGTCTCTTCTCTGTGCTTGGAAGGATTAAGAGAGAAAGAGAGATTTCTGGCATCTCTTCCTCTTATAAAGATACCAGTACTACTGGATTAGGGTCACACCCTTACAACCTCATTTAACCTTAATCTCCAAATACGGTCACATTGCGGGTTAAGGCTTCAGTGAATCTGTGGGGACACAATTCAGTCTTTAACACACTGAATATTAAGAATGAGTAAAAACAACTGCAAACAATTACACAACATTTACAATATGCCAAATACTATTCTAAGAGCTTAATGTTTACCAGTATACGTAATCCTCCTGACAACTCTTCGGGCTAGACACTATTATTACCACTATTCTACAGATGAGATAACTTAGTTACAAAAATGTTAACTTGCCCAAGTTTATCCTGCTCATAAGACAGAGTCCTGCTAATAGAGCCAAGATTCAAACGTATACAGGCTCCAGAGACAAAATTGAATAAAATCCACTAAAATTATCAGTCAGGTTAAGGATGGAGCACTGAATTCCCAACTTCTTTCTCAGCTTTATGAAGAAGACTATCAATGCAAACTACGGTTTCACACTGAGGCTCATTGGCTTTTATGCAGAGGCATTTTTATTCATCTGTTTGAATTGTAAGAAGAACATTAAGTCTTCTGGGGAAACCCATCAGTTGTAGCAGTGCTTTGTGTAGCCGACACTGGTTTTGCTAATGTACATGGAGTGATGTATTTGTCCGTTTGAACAACTTACAGTTATTCTCACAAGAGAGGCTTACATCAGCATTCTGTGTGTAAGAACAAGTAAATGAAAGAATTGAGAAACTGAGCTATGGAGTACATCGTTTTATTGAGCTGGCTTGGATCTTTGGTGTCTAAAAGGCTTGTTAATGAACTCATCTGAATAATTCACTAAATGTATTATGAACATTATGCAGAGGTATTTGAAAGATAATATAAATGGTCTATATTAATATTTTCCAAACCAGATCACAATAATTCATGAATAAGGAGAAATTTGCCATTACTCTCCTTTATTTTCCAAAGCTTGACCTATTCAGAAATTAAGCAGGTGAAAGAGTACATCAGATGACTTCATCAAACAAAAATCTATTTTGAAGTCACTTGCATCATTTTCTTTGGAAAAATAACTATGGGTGTTAAATCTTAACAGAGAGGGTGGTTAAATGGCTTTAGTTCTTTCCAGTGATCTGTACCATTGTGTTGGGATTCTACTAAAACTAACACTAGGGGTGCCTGGGTGGCTCAGTCGGTTAAGCGTCTGCCTTCGGCTCGGGTCATGATCCCAGGGTCCTGGGATCGAGCCCCGCATCGGGCTCCCTGCTCGGCGGGGAGCCTGCTTCTCCCTCTCTGTCTGCCTGCCACTCTGCCTACTTGTGTTCTCTCTCTCTGTCAAATAAATAAATAAAATATTAAAAAAAAAAACTAACACTAAAAAATTATTTTTTGCCTTAAAAGCTTATCTTCATCTCAACCTAATCAACCTGAATATTTCTTTACTATAAACTAAACATAAAGAGCTCTAACTGAGCAATATTTTCAGGGGAAATTTTTTGTAAAATTTATTAGAATCAGTATTACTTATAGTTCAGTTATTTTAACTTTAAAAACATTGGTTTTCATTTTATATTTTTACAGCTATAGTCTACCTTTTATATTGTTTTATGTTGTTTCCCTCAACAGTAGTAACGTTTCTTTTTAAAACAAATTTATTTACATAAAAAATAAATTGATTTTTTAAATTAGTATTTAATGATAACAGGAGGGCAGGGTGCCTGGGTGGCTCAGTGAGGTAAGTGTCCAACTCTTGATTTCAGCTCGGGTCATGAGGGTTGAGAGGGTTGTGAGGGTTGTGAGACTGGGTTCCACACTGGGTGCAGAGCCTGCTTAGGATTCTCTCTTTCCCTCTTCCTCTGCCCCTCCCCCAACTCTCCCACTCTCCCTCTCTAAAAAAAAATAAATAATAACAGGATTGCACACACTCAACAGGAACCATGGCATTAGTTTGTGAATGACTGAGAATTATGGAACAACACTCTAGTATATGCTCTTTTTAGAGCATATACTAATATCTATCTATACTAATATCTATACTAATATCTAATATCATCTTTATTACTCAACCACATCAAAAAGTTATTTGCAGCTTTTAAAAATGAAAACCACATGCAATAAACCTGGAAAGTATACAGACAAGGTCAAAAGGTTAAGAGTCAAAAGAACATACATGTTTACCACTTATTGCTATCAGCAGGAAAGGAGATCCAAATTCATTGTCATACCGTTTAGATAATCTTAGAGATTTCGCTTACCTACCCTCCTTCTGATCGCCTGTAAATTATTTTCGATATTGGTTCACATTGTATATTGACTTATCTGCTTCATATCTATTTCCCTCTACTAGACTGTAAGGTATTAGAAGTAAAAATTATCTGTTGCAGATATTTTGCACCTAGAATTGTGCTATGCATTTAGATTGGTTCAATAGATACTCACCAAATAAATTATTATTATTACTTCTACCCCACCTTAATTAACATATCTTAAATACCTCCACAAATTATATAAATGAAACAGTAAAATGTAAATAAATGTATATACTTTTAAATCAGAGCAAAGAAAAATACAAATTAGACAAGAAAAAACAGGAAAGGAAAATAATAAATATAAATAATGGTATATATTTAATATATTAAAATGTAGTTTTTATATCACATGTATAAAATATATATTATGTGTATATATCTATAGCATAAGGATCTACACAGTAAAAATTAGGGCTAGCAATTGAGTTCTAAGCTTCCTGATCACTAAAGGACAACAAGAGAAATAATTCTAGACATATGGCACATGGCTTTCATGTTTCATGGGAAAATATCCTGTTTTTTAGGGAAAACAAAGCTCTTCCCAAAAGTCTTTTCTAAAAAAATTTTTCATAATAGAACCCTGAGAGATGATAAACAATATAGTCAACAACCCTCTAGAATGTGGTATTCTTTCAGAGATCCTCAGTTAAAGCTAAGGTCATACATTTTAAATGTAACTCAGTGTGCTTCCAGTTTTAGATATTGTTGCTTGCAAGACTGAATAGATTGAAAAATGTAACTCTACGTTACCACATCTAATGATCTGCTCTGTGCAGCTACCAGGACACATATCAAATTAATAAACTTAATTTGTTAGTATTTCTAATGTCATTCTTTCTGATGTTAGTTGGATATCAGTATCAATAATTTGCCAAATCAATCATTTGTTAAAACTAACCTATACCTTAAGCATTTTTCTGCATTCTCTCTGTTTCAGAAGAAATGCATCCAAACATCCAAATCATCCAAAGATGTAAGCATTTCCAAAGGAAAAGAGCTGAGACTTCAGAAGACTACAACTTAATGTCCTTTAATATTATGATATAATCTGTCAGAAGAACACCCTTGCCCAGCTTTCTCCTCACAGGGGTGTTGAAATGTATGCACTAAGAACCAAGAGCCAATTTTTAGCTCATGCAGATTAACTCACATGATTCCAGTCCATAGTTTAAAGACAGAAAAATTCAACAAAAGGTACAAATGATCATATTATTCTTAATATCTCAATACATCGATAGAGTGGCCAATCAATAGAACAGCCAAACCTAAAAAAAAAAAAAAAAAAAAAAAAGAGCCACTGTTTCCTAATTTAAAGCATTTGCCTGAAAACTCAGACCTGGAGATGGTGGCGGAGGAGACAGGCATGAGGATCAGTGAGGCTGTTTCACCAATTGGCTGCTATAGACCCACTGAATGCTCCCATTCTCTTCAAAATCCTTAGCTTGAAACCTAATCCCAGTGTGATGGCATTTGGAGGTGAGGCCTTTGGGAGGGAATGCAGCCCTCAGGAATGGGATTAGTGGAGACCCCAGAGGGTTCTCTCTCCCCTTCCAGCATGTGAGGACACAGGGAGAAGATGTCCATCTCTGAGTCAGAAAGCTGATTCTCACCTGATACTGAATCTGCCAGTTCCTTGATCTTGGACTTCCCAGGGTCCAGAACTGTGAGCAAGAAATCTCTGTTATTCATAAACCACCCAGTCTACGGTATTCCACCCCAATGGACTACAACACTGACTGACCACAACCCTGAGGAGAAAGAAAGTTTGCTCCTCTGGAAAAGAGAGCACATCCAGCAGGGAATCCTACACATGGAGTCCATTAAAGGAAACAGCTGGTGGGAAGTGGAGCCCCCTTTTTTAAAGATTTTATTTATTTATTTGTCAGAAAGAGAGAGAGCGAGCACAAGCAGGGGGAGCTGCAGACAGAGGGAGAAGCAGGCTCCCCACTGAGCAGGGAGCCTAATGCAGGACTCGATCCCAGGACCCTGGGATCATGACCTCAGCCGAAGGCAGACGCTTAACTGACTGAGCCACCCAAGTGCCCTAGTTCAGGGGTTTTAAACATCTTTGACCACAACCTATTTCTACAAACACACCTTACATGTGGCCCAGTACACCAAATATGAATGTGTCCATTAGTTTGCTAGAGCTGCTGTAATAAAATACAATACAGTGTGTAGATTAAATGTCAGAGATTTATTTTCTCATGGTTCTGAAGGCTGGAAGTCTAAGATCAGTGTGTCAGCAGGTTCGGTTTCTCCGGAGGCCTCTTTTTCCTCAGCTTGCAGGTGGCTACCATCTCATTGTGTCCTTAATGAGCCTTCCCCAATGCACACACATCCCTGGTATCTCTTCCTCTTCTTATAAAGGTATCAGTCTTATTGTATTACATTCTTACCCTTAAGACCTAATTTAACCTTGATTATCTCCTTAAAGGCTCCTTAAAGACTGTGCAAATACAGTCACATTCTAAGATACTGGTGGTTAGGACCTCAACATATGAATTTGAAAGGGACACAATTCAGTCCATAAGAATGTGTCTGTGTGGTTTACATGACTAAAATAAAGTTTCACAAGACAGTATCTATTCTCACTACATGCTAGGTGATGTCGGATTTTCTTCTCTGTTCTATTACTTTATATTCTTCAAACAAACAAACCTTGCTTGTGAGCCACTAAACTGATTTCATGACCCACAAACTACGGTTTGAAAACCATTGGCCAAGCATATCTGGCCATATGGTCCACCAAATTCTTGGAATAAGAGAAACTGTAGGCACATAATCTAGGTCATCTACATGGGGCAGTAACCACTCGAGGGTCTGTCAATTACAAAAAAAATGCTAGCAGTATGTTAAAAATTATGTCAAAGTAGACTAAGATATTGGTAAGAATAAAACCTGGAGCTCTGAATTACCAGCTGACTCACGGAGAAGTAGGTGATTGCATTGGGGGAATTTTTAAGCCCCATCTCTGCTGACAGATAGAGATCACCAGTTTAACTTGGCAAACACATACTGAAGACATAAGAGACTCATTCGGTCTGGGGAAAAGATGATCTTCAGCATGAGTCCTAGATGTAGAGGAAGAAAGGGCTTATGGAAGAAAAATATGCTTTGGAGAGATGTTTCACCATAATCTAGGTCATAATATTTTATTAAATTTTCCTTCAGAACAACTTGCCTTTCTAAATATTAGAAAATATTCTCGAGGCACAATAACTAAAATAATATACTGCTGTTGTGTGGAGAAGGGCAGCATCGGGTTTGTGTGTTTGTGTGTGTGTGTGTGTGTGTGTGTGTGTGTGTGTGTAGAAATCCTTACAGCTGTGTGTAATGGTCCACATGGCCATCTAGACGCCCTCCTCTTTGTTTTGTCCAAGTGCATGGGAATGATACTTGGCAGGTGCAGGAGGCTTTTATCCTTTGTACCAATTCCACAGGCATCTTTTTCAGGATTCCTACAGGGGATGTGCACCATTAAGAATCATCGCATTCAGAAAAGCCCAAAATATGGCCTTGCCATCAGGTATTTGTAGTTCATTTATAATTTATCCTATTCCTAAGGAAATTTGCCAATAAAAGGGTGTCTAAACCATAAGCAATATTGTCTAGTAACATAGTTGACTTTTCATCTTTATCAGGTTTTCAGAGAAAGAACTAGAAAGTTAACAGAAGTTAAAGAACTAAAAGTTAATTTGACTGAAGATCAAATTCTCATATTGAAGGAATGAAAGGTTTTCTAAACTCTTTACTCACAGCCACTTTCTATTCAAAGTTTATACAGTTACCCAGGTCTGATAAACAGAAGACTTTCCTAAGATGAGAAATTGTCAAAAGACTGGTGACTAAAATCGAGGGCAGCTCCTCTGTGAGTCCATCCCATTTGGTTTTGGAATGGAAATTTTTTCCCTTTCTCACTTGGAGGATTCTGCTACCTACACAACTTTTTCTCCAGTCCCAGCTGTCCTTCTGCTACATTCCTCCTCCAACCCAAACCCCACCTTCCCCTCTTTGACCCTATTTTATTTACTCTCTGAAAGTGGAATTTCTGACTGTTCAAGCCTGGGGCCAAATATTTCTGCATTGCACTCTGAGTCCTAGTTTCTGCTTTGACATGGGCAGGGAATGCATTTGTTGAACCAACAAGATATCATAGGATAATGTTTACTATGCACTAAGCACTCTTCTGTGAAGTGGGGATGTAATAGTAGATAGGACCAACAAAGTCCATGCTCTGAGGGCTTGCATTCTAGTGGAGTAGGCCCATAACAAAATGGTAAATACAGAAGCAAGAAAAATGCCAAATGTGATGATGACATGCAGTGAATTAAAATTGGGTGAAACCATAGAATGTCTGTATAAACTGTAACTAATCTTTCCTTTGTGCATCTTATACCATGCTCCACAGAAGAACAACAAGATACCCGGCCCTTAAACTGTTAAATACCTATCAAGAATGTGTTCAGTTGCATGTAAAAGAAAAACCTAACACACAGTGGACTTAATTAGGAGTTTACTTCTCTCAAATCACAGTTTTTATTAATTAATTAATTTATCTATCTATTCATATATCCATTTATTTAACTAATCTATACAACTCAGTGCCCTTGTAATTCACTCAGTCTTTCCCCCATAGTCACAAATTGCTTCTATAAGTTTCAGATGTAACATGGGCGACTCAGGAACAAAAGGGAAGGAATGTATTTTTCAAAACTGCCCAGAAGAATTATGCATAGATCTCAATCTCATGAGGGAGTGACATGGCCACCCCAAACTACAAAGGAAACAGAAAACTGGGAAACTAACTGTCACGGTTGGTTTACATCCACTAAGACCTATCACCTAGGGCCTGCTGTGTTGTTACCTCAAACAAAGTTGGAGTACTTTCAGCAAAGAACTAGTAGGAGATATTGGTGGGCAACTGACTGTACTCCAGTCACTAATTTGATTAGTCGGAACTTCCAATCTATAAGAGGAAGAAATATTCTATTCCTTCCTCTATAAATTCTAAAGAAACTATAATCACGAATATAATTTTAGTTTTTATTCAAGGCCTTCTATACCTAATACTATAATAATATTAAACCCCAAGTGAGATTATGATCAGATTCCCCTAATACGTCCAAAGGCTAATCAACTTGTATCTATTTTATGTTTGTTTGGACAAACCTCTGGTCTTCATTTTCCAAAACTCATAATGACACAGGGAACACTCAAACTTAGCGATACTGAGAAGAAACAATGACTCAGAAAGAAGACCAGCAGGCCTCCAGAATGCCTCCATAGTGGAGAAAGTTTTGACTTTTCTCCATGCACTGAAGGGTATTTCACAGTGGGAAAACAGGTAGAAAAATAATAATAAAAAAAAAAGTTCAAAGGGGAAGACTGATAAATCTGTGGTATTAAAATAAAAATTATCATGGCCTTTTGAAATTGCGAGACATAAGATAATTAGAATATTTCCTGACCCAGAGGACACTATTTCATAATTTTGTAGGAAAAAGTAAAACAAAAAGGAACTTAAAATAATCTTTTATTCCACCAGAAATATGAGGGTACATAAATGGAAAACTGTAGCGTATGCTTTTAGTACCCTGCCCTGGTCCCCTTCTACATGTTAGCTACTTATAGTCCACAGCTGCATCCTTCTCTGGAGAGTTTTGTTCAGCCAGCGGGAGCCACCCTGCTGGGGAGATGGTGCCTCTTTCTCTGTGCTTCCTCCTGTACCCCCAGCCAGAGCAGCCTGCAGCCAATGACGCGAAGATACAAAAGACTCCTCCTTGCTAAAAAGCTGGTCCACCTCGGTAATTCAGGCTCCAGCACTCTCCTTGGAATCAGGCAGAAGCTAGATTCCTGATGAGACCACATCCTTCCTAAACTGCTTTCCTTGGCCTGTTGTGGAGCTCTCATTCCTTCCTCAATAAAACACATGCACCCAAATCCTTGACTCAAGCTCTGTGGGTTGGAAACCCCACAAAGACCAAAGGTGAAGCACCCCTTTTCACCTGTGGGTATATTATATTCCTGTAGGCATAGTGAGGACCATGGAGGCCTTCTTCCATAGACGGACATCCTACTAGGATTAACTCATAGCGTCTTGACTCTAGCACAATTTGGTAATAGCAACTTCTGATGGTCTAGATATGTTGTTCCTCCCTTGGGTCTCATAGCTTTGTTGCTATTCTTATAAGTCATTGACAAGCAAGAATGCTCTCATTCCAAGATGTTCCTCAACTACTCTGTGTTCTCTTTTAGTCCAAATAGTGCCTCAACTACCCTTCTAGCTCTCTAATGCACACATTGAGCTCTTTCTGGGAGCAACTCATTAGAGAAAAAAGTTGAAGATTCTGAAACAGGCAGCAAGAAGGATAGTCTTACTTCTGGGTATCCATATCTGATTAGAAGAGTCATGGCACAAATTTCCGAAGTCCAGCTTGGCCAGTTCCCTCCCACCCAATCGTGATACATGGAACTAAATGTTGGCATAAGTCCTAGACTCTTCTTACCATGTCCCAGCAGCAGTTCTGGCAACTGGTTTTTCCTCTCAGATGAACACACAAATGTGAGTGTGTGTTTGTATGTATGTGTATTCTCTTATATACATATGCATGTATATATAAACATATACATATACTATAGGTTGTGAGTATATATATGTATGGATATATATACATGCAAACATATATGTTTAGTCTATAAAGGCATTTTATATAGCAATAGCAAAATTCTATTCCACTGTTAATTTACTTAAATCCACTCTCTAGGGAAGGATCTATTTCTTTCAGTTTTGTTGGCAAACAACCTATAAAATATAACTTCAATATTTTCTACATTATTTTAGAAGGCTAAAAATAAATAAGAACAAATCTAGTCCCTTTTATTCTCTTCCTATATCAATAATCTCATGACTTAGTTAACTCTGAAGATCCACTAGACTTCAGTTTCTTAAAGCTGCAAAAGCAACACAAGAAAAGCTGCTTAGGGGAATTACTACAGTTTCTGGAAGTTAAAATCACTCAGTTTCTCTGTCTACTTCATCCTGGGGTTGCTCAAGAAGCTAAAATGTTTCTTATGACACAAGAGCCAAGTTCTATAATGTCTCCTTTCACAGCAGAGTTGACTAAAAGCTTCTGTTTTCCCACATGGAGGTGTCAAGGCAAAAGCTTTGCATAGTAAGGAAAGTTGCCATAATGTCATTTTCAGGAAAGTCAAACACACACTGATGAAGCTGTTGACAGAAATATAAGTGAATTATGGCTTGGCAAAGCATGAAGCCATTAAAGGAAAAATGTCCTCCAAGTCATCCCTAAGGATCAGCAGATTTTATACATGACAGCTTTTCTTTCCTTAATGGAGTTTCAATGGGAATTATAGTGGCAGAGTTTGCATTAGACTATTCTTTATTTAATGTGTTGAAATACGGCTCCCCGTCGGAGTAAGTTCTAGAGAGAGGCGGGAATAAAGACCATGGAGGCTTGCCTAGAAAGGGGAATGAAATTCCACTTAAAATCCAACAGTCCCACTTGTTGCAAGCAATTATTTAGGGAGAAATTCTTCCCTAAATGCATGACAGATTGGATGGTGCAGTGATGTCCTCTCATTCTAAATTTTCTGAGTTTTTTATGGTTTTACAATGGACTATGTTAAATCTCTAAACAGAGTTTTAGGGATTTTCTGAACCTAATATTGACTTGCCTCAATTTGTTGTCATCATTGGGACAAATTGTTGTTTGCTTTATCTCCAAGACACTTATCTATAGAATCTAAATAATACCACTGGTTTCAAAAGGATGAGAATTTCAAAAGGCAAAATAATAAAAGGAAACAATAACATTTACTGTATACCTTGTTTTGGCCATATTCTGTATTAAAGATTCTATTTCACAGTTAATCCTTTCAAGACCATAAGTGGCAGCTGATATTCTTTCTTTCTTGGCACCAGAAGCAAACTATCTTTAAAAAAAATTATGAGAAGATTAAACAAGCTGTTCTTTTGTGTCCTAGAGTGAATGTGGTGGGTATTTATTATACTGTTCTAGTTTTATTCAGAAATGCATAACCGAGTTTATTCTAATACCTTTCTTTCCAGTAAGGTAGTTCAGAAAATCTTTGTGATCCTGGCTGAATTTATCAAACGAACAAAGAGGAGAAAATGGTATTTAAGTAGTGGCATTGATTGAGCATACATAAAACCTTTAGGTGTGATAGGTCAGCTGTGATTATTCTGCCATGAGCTCCATGTTTATCATGATGCCTTAGGTGCCCAGTATCATGTAAAATACACAGGTTAAATTGTATAGAGCATCACTGTCTTTCTATAGCTATAAGTTATTAAGGAGTAAGCATGGAGTCCTGGATAGGAGATATTAAAACAGTTTGGCTGAATTGACATGGATGAGACCCCTATTTGAAATATAGAAAAAAATAAAATTGATCTCTGGAATATTAAAATTGAACATTTTGGAGAATTTAGAAAGATTCACTATTGATGTGGAAAATTAATTAAAATGTAAATTAGGGGATCTGGTTGTTAGGGGACTAGATCCCTGATCCTGGTTCTCTCCCTCCCTGGCTTTGTGTCACTGGGCACTTTCTGGGTCTCAGATTTACCTCTAAAATGGAATTGCTGAACTAGACATTTTTTAAAGCTTCAGTTACCCTTTTTTCTCTAACTTTCAATCTTTTTTGATGCTCAAAAAATGTACTAAATT
Organism: Neomonachus schauinslandi; assembly: GCF_002201575.2. Taxonomy (NCBI): domain Eukaryota; kingdom Metazoa; phylum Chordata; class Mammalia; order Carnivora; family Phocidae; genus Neomonachus; species Neomonachus schauinslandi. The sequence goes on from NC_058404.1 coordinate 168,080,880, forward strand.
GAACTTTTGGATATGTGTACATTTCTGCTGTTTATTTATTTGACCCAGTTCTTCAACTAAAGCTGATCATGAAGAAAGTGATTCCATTATAGAGGTCACTGGGGAGGTAACAAAGACAACTGGAGTCAATTTAACTTATTAGCATAGTTAATACATGGGCATTCTTGGCCATTTGTGAATTGCCTTATTCCTTCTTCTGAGTACCTGCCATACTTAATATATGCATCAGTTACACAGCATTTAACAATTACATTGAATTGTCCTATTTTGTTCCGATGGATCCTATAATTTTCCCTGCCTGGATAAACTCTTTAGTGTCCTGGATTGTAATTTGGCTATACTTATTCATAACTTTGTGGATAACAGGTATTGAAATAAAGTTTGCTGAATAAATGTTAAGCATTGCCTCATTTTTATTGATAAATGTGTTTAATCATATGTGCTAGTTCAAGTAAATACATTCCCCTAAAGCTAAATATCTATGAAACAGTGAAAGTTGGAATTGATAAGATCAGCAAATACAAATATAGCTCTTTCTATGTGCCAGGCGTTATTGTTAGATGTGTAAGTGTTTTACACATATGATCTCATGATTTCTACCATAACCCTGTGAGGTCAGTGCCTTGTTGAACCTAATTTCTTAGAGAGATTCAGCAAAGTCCACATAGGCGGTAAGTGGCAGAGTTGGAATTCAAACCAAAGCAGGCTGAAACTAGAGCTCACTGTGTGAGCCTGAATATGAGAAGTATTTCTAAGTTAACCATTGAAAATTAGTAGAAAGGATATTTTTTATAATAAAAATCTTTCTAGAGCAGAGTTGGCAAATTATAGTCCATGAGCCAATTTCAGCCATCCACTATTTTTTGAAATAACTTTACTGGAGTACAGCCATACTCATTTATGTCTTCTCAATAAGCTGACTTTGCATTACAATGGCAGACCTGAGTAGCTGCCACCAGAGATTGTATGATCCTTCAAAGCCTGATATACTTACTATCTGATCCTTTGCAGAAAAGGTTTGCAGATCCCTGGTCTAGAGGAATCCTACTCAAGGTTCCTCTTTTTGAATAATCAATCTTCTTCTAGTAATTCCATAATCAGAAGATGTCAAATAATGTGTACCCAAATTCATTCTATCCATCCTAGAATTCAAAACATACATACAAGTTTGCCCTTTTGCTGCCTTATTTTTACTATCCAAACCATTTTATTATTTCTTTTTTTCTTATTTTTTTAAAAAAATTATTTACTTAGCTTTACTTTCATATCTACAATTAATATTACAGTCTCAATTTTGACTTTTATGTTTATTAAAATGTTTTGTATCTTACCTTTATTAACATATATCAATAGATAAGTGATTTTCCTCATACCTTCTTGTGCTGATCCTGGATCAATTTGCTCCCAAATCCAATCCCCCAATTCCTCCTTTGCTCCTATTACAGGGCCTCTGATCCCTACAGGTTGTATTTTACAGATTCCTCCAACAGCAGGTTCAGCCAATGGAAAGTTATTGGAAGATGGGGAGGTAGGGAGAAGCCAGGGTACTTCACTCCCTCCCTGCAACTCCTCCATAGTCTATCATGGTTCCAGCTTCCTGGTTGGTAAGGAGGATGGAGAGAATGGGACTACAGCACGTGAGTTCCAATAACACCTTCTCTTCCCTAATTAGATGGTCCAGGCTTCCTTTCATGGCTAATTTCTGGACTGTTTCTCCATTCCATTTGTCTTTGTCACCATCCGATTTCTTGTGTGACCATTTCCCTGTATTTAAGTCCTCTGCATATAAGTTCTTGATGTGATTTCTTCTTTTTTTTTTTGACATTATACAATTTTATTTAGTATGATCTTTAGAAAGAGACTGCATTCTTAACACTTTGTTAACTATCACACATGATTTTACCAAAAAAGGCCTGCAGCAGTTCATTATTCAAGTCCTTCACATGTGACATATATTTAAAAAAATATACTATCGCTGGAGCAATCCAGCAAAATGAGCTTTCAAGAAATAACAACAAAAAGATGACTCTCTCCTTGCTTTGAATTCTGTTCGTGTACAACAGGTTGCCAAATGCCAAAGAAAAATAGAAACCTAACCTCACATTGTAGGCATGATGCCTTTCAATTTAACAGAAAATATTTCGAAATTTTAGTCTTAAGATGTAAATGATCACTGGAAAGTTTCAAATGAAATACAGTGTATGGGAATTATTTTTAGGTCTCTCTTTGCCATTTCCTCAGGCTTGAGTTAAATGCTCAATAAGAATTCGGCATGAAGACAATATGAATGCCTTAAGATTCCTGCCTTTCCCCAGGATAGAAACCAAGCATGGCTTGTAATGTGACACCGAAGTGAAAACAAATGACGGTCAATAGACATTTCCAGGTTTAGGGCCCAGAATACATTGTTTGGTCTAAAAAAGTTTTAATATTTATAATATATTTTATTCATTTTGTATAAAATGTGATGTTTTTGTATTTATTTTAATTTCAAAAAATTTGAGATAAAATACATTTCAGGACAGGGGCACCTAGGTGGCTCAGTCAGTTAAGCATCTGACTCTTGGTCGCAGCTCAGGTCTTGATCTCAGGGTCGTGAGTTCAAGCCCCGCTTTGGGCTCCATGCTGGCCATGGAGCCTACTTAAAAAAAAAAAGTTACAGGACATGGAAGCCTCCCCCTACATGAATATATGACACCTTTCTAATATTAGAAATAGCAACTAAGTTTGAAAATACTTCTTAATTTCTCTTCATGCTGAAAGCAGAATGGCATTAAGGATGTGTTTGGTTGGCTGAAGATTGACTGAATTTCTTCTTCTTTCCTTCTCTTACTCTCATTTTTCCAACTTCTCTTTATTCTCAGTCCAAGTATGTTCTGCAATGATATGACAAGAGTATGAGTTGTGGAGTCAGAGACATTCAGGTACAAATCCCAGGTTCCCCACTTCTGACCTGGGAACACTACTTCCTTATCTGAGCCTCCCTTTCCTCACATGCAAAATGTGTGTAATACTATTTCTTCCACAGGATTTTGTTAGGACAAAATCACTTAAAAAGTATGTTAAGCTCAATAAATTTGTAAGCGTTTACTATATCTTAGCTCCCTTCACTTTCTTCCTACCCTCTCCTCCCTGCTAACTTCACTACTTTACATCAAAACCAACAAATGCCATGTATACCATTTTCTGTGTTAACTTGTCTTCTTTTTCTCTTGAATTATCTCATTCTTAATATATCCATGTGAAGAATTGGAGGAAAATACAAAGCAATATTTAAATTTGCGTTTCTTTCTGATTTGAATTTATTACTGGAATAACTGTGGGTCTACCCATAGCTTATTTTACTTTAAACACATAATGGATGGGCTATGAAGCTCTCCCCTCCTTTACTCCTCCAATCCATGCTAATCTCTCTTATCCCCACTATCACTACTACACAACAGAAATACATGGCTAGACCTGGGGAGAGAAAGAGACACATGTAGGTAAGGGAACAAGTTTCAAACATGGCTCCAGAGCATTCTGGTGGCTTCTGCTCTTGAGGACCTGTAGGATGGGCCACTGGCTGGGAAGGCCATGTACCCAGAGCAAATACCAGGTTGTCATAGGTGATACTCCAGGGATTCTATTAGAATAAGGTGTGTGTTGTCAATTATAGACAGCTAACTCCTGGAGCTACTGAAGCCTACAAATAAAAGATAACTTGTGAGTGTTCAGGAGTGAAGAGAAGGTATATTGATTCCTTCGGAGTGAAAGCCAATATTTAAAACACATATTTTTATTTTACTGACTTTTTTCAGTGGTGATAGAAAAATCCTACTTTAGACTGATTGTTCATGGCTGAACACTGAAGTGTGCCTGCCAGGACATACTCTTAGAGCTGTAACTGTGAAAACTAAAGCCAGAAAATCCAGAAAGAACATTGTCATTTGTGATGTCTCCCTCCTTGGACATGGAATCCAGGAAGGAGATTTTGCTATATCCTGGATCCCCCCCCCCCGCCCCATTTTGGACAGACTGGGAGTATCTGATTAGGTAGTTGTGGGGGAGCTAGAACTGAGGATACAAATGGCAGTGATGGACTGAAGAATGTGAGGGCTTTTTCTTGCTGGAAAGAGAAATCATATGGAACTTCTTTTGGGATTACATAGACCCTTTGAGTCCTTAATCATTCATAAATAGGAACACCCGAGAATGTGATACCAGCTTCTTGTCAAGCAAACAGATAAGGATATAGAGTTCTTTCTCGCTGAGTGTGAAAATAAATTGGACCATAACTAGTACCCTGGCTACTGCAGAATATTTATACCTGTTAATGTTAGTCAGTCTCAATAGTCATTGGTAAGTTTTGTCCAGCTTTCACCAGAACAGTAGATTAAAACCTCTGTTATCTATAATATCACTTGTGTTTTCAAATCGCATAGTTACTAGGGAGGTATGGTGAATTTGAATTCCCACCCAAGAGGCTCTTTCCAAGTTACCTCATTTTCTTCTCTGTATTAATTACCTCAGCTCTTTTACCACGCCATTTACAAAATGCATAACTGTTTCCAGTTTCTGACTGAACTGTCACATCGTATCACAGAAATATCATTTGTTTTCACCGTGGCTATACAATTCACAGTTATGCTTAATTTGACTTGATTCTTTCCGAGCTGATGGATGTGTTACCATGTTGTCCAACTGGCTTGGTAATTCTACTTGGCAGAACCAGCAGAGGTAAAAGGCAAAAGAGTGTATAAACCATTAAATTCTTGTTGTTGTTGTTGTTGTTTGTTTTTTGTTTTACTTTTCTGTTGAGTCTCACCTAGATTTCCCATTTTAAAATTATGTAACCAATATAGTGAATAAGGAAAATACTTGGAATCCATTCAGAAAACAATTCTATTCTTTATCCTTAATTGTCCATTCAAACTTGGCAGATTGATGGGGCGCCTGGGTGGCTCAGTCAGTGAAGTGTCTGCCTTCAGCTCGGGTCATGATCTCAGGGTCCTGGGATCGAGTCCTGCATCAGGCTCCTTGCTCAGCAGGGAGCCTGCTTCTCCCCCTCCCTCTGCCTGCCACTCCCCCTGCCTGTGCTCTCTCTCTCACACACAAATAAATAAAATCTTTAAAATAAATAAATTAATTAATTAATTAAAAAGACAAACTTGGCAGATTCTTTCTGTGAGTCTGGGAGAAATCTCAGTCAGATCCCACACAATTTTTTAACAACTTTATTAAGGAATAACTGAAATACAGTAAATTGCATGTATTCAAAGTATACAATTTGATTAGTTGTGATACCTGCAAGTATAAATATGTACTTTCAGACCCATTATCACAATCAAGATAGTGAATCACTTCCGAAGTTTCATTATGCTCCATTTTAGTCTCTCCCATCTTCTCTTTCTACCCTCTACTTCCATCTCCAAGCAAGTACTGATCTACTTCTGTCACCATACATTACTTTGAATTTTCTAGAATTTTATATAAATGAAATCATATAGCATGTAATCTTTTATTACTTTAATTCAGCATAATTATTTTGAGATTACCGATGTTATGGTGTGTATTGATAGTTCATCCTTTTTTTATTGCTGATTAATATTCCATTATATGGATATACCACAATTTGCAAATCTAATCACTCACTGATGGAGATTTCTATTGTTCCCAGTTTTTTGTTATTATGAGTAAAGCTACTGTGAACATTCACGTACAAGACTTTGAATGCACATATCTTTTATAACTTTGGGTTAGGCAAAGATTTCTTATATATAAAATTAAAAGCACAATCTGTAAAAAAATGAATTAAAAACTGCTCTTTGGAAAAACACTGTTTAGAGAACATAAAGCTAATGGTGAAAAGAAAATATTTGCAAATCATATATATATTGAAAAACTTATATACAAAATATATACTTTTAAATATCAAAATTCAATAGCAAGAAAACAATCATATTAAAAATTGGGAGTGATTTAAACAGATACCACCAAATAAGTACATGAAAAGATGCTCACCAAAATTCCATTACTAGGGAATTTTAAATTAAAAACACAAAGAGATACCACAACACATTTATTAGAATGGCTAAAATTAAAAAGATTGACCTTACCAAGTATTGCAGAGATCACAGAACAACAGAGACTTTAATACACTGCTGGAGGAAATTTAACATCGTTTTAATGACTTTGGAAAACAGTTTGGCAGTTTCTTAAAATACTAAACATAAACCTCCCAAATGGTACCACAATCCTACTCCTGATATTTACTCATAAGCAATGAAAGTATATCCAGGGGCGCCTGGGTGGCTCATTCAGTCAAGCATCTGCCTTCGGCCCAGGTCATGATCCTAGGGTCCTGGGATCAAGCCCTGCATTGGGCTCTCTGCTCAGCAGGAAGCCTGCTTCTCCCTCTCCCTCTGCCTCTCCCCCACTCATGCTCTCTCTCTCTCAAATGAATAAATAAAATCTTTTTTAAAAAAGAGAAAGTATATCCATAATATTTTTTATCACTCTCAGATAATTAAAATTCCTCTAGTCATATTTTAGTTAACCAAAAATTGTCTTTTTAATGAGTGAAATTTTCATTTTCAGTAGTAACCAAAACTGTAAACTACAAAGTTCAAACTTCTCTCCCCACGCTCAGGCTTCCTTAAGGTTGTCACCTGAAGAAGCAAAGGGTTGTGTGACTGGCTTCCTCTTATTCCCTCTCCTACCATTGAATCATCCTTCATCTTTGCACCACTAAGCTGAGAATTCTGTCTGCTCTAGTGTCCGGCCCCAGAGAAGGAGAACAGATTAGGATTTTATGTGATAATATCAGGATATTTCAGGATATTTGGTTTCTCTGGATGTGTTAAATGTTCAAAACTGACTTTTTTCCCTTTTAAGGGTCTCTGTAGGTTTTCTCAGGACATACTTTTCATATTGCTTCCAGTTGCTGCAATGTCTCACTGCAGATCCCTGACATGGGTGCTGCACTCTTTGGCAGGAGACTTGGGATTCCCAACAGTTTGGGGAACCTAGGTAAGATGCCACTGTAAGCAGGCTTCTTGGGCAGGATATTAGCTGGCTGCAGACCAACTCTCTCTGTGCATGGCTCATGTCTCATCCACAAAGAGTGCTTATACATGGTTTGGCTTATGTGACACTGGAAGTCCAGGTTATGGCCAAATGGCTACCTTTCCTCAGAACTAACCTCAGTCTCTCAAAGGGATGGATCAAACATAAGTTATCTGTAGCCCTTGAACTCCAGGAAAAAGTTCAAGTTCTCTCTGAGGGCTTGAGATGAAAATAATGTACAACCAATCTTTCCTCCATGGGGATTGAGGCCAGGACCCTCCATGGCCTTCTCAAATTTACTGATACTGGAATATGAAGAAATACTTTTTCCTACTTTCCAAACAGTTATAGTCTCAGCAACTTCAACTTTTAAACCTTAAAAGTACAAGAGGAGCGATGCATCACAAAACTAATTATTGGACATGTCTTTTCAGCTCTACTTTATTTGGCTCACATCTTGCTTGGAATACAGTAGTGTTAACATTTTTTTTTCTTTCCCCCTTATAAAAGAGAAATTCTCTCTTTCTTATAGAGAAGAAATGGAGATTCTATCCTAAAAGAAAACTAGAGGTACAGTACTAAACAACAGTTACTTCCACAGATCTGGAGCTGACCTTGTTCTAAAGCAGTGGGGGAATTTTCTTTAAAAAGAAAACGAAAAAAGAGAATAATTAATAATCTCAAAATATTTAAGAAAATCTAACACCATAGACCATATATGAAAAACTCAATAACATAATGTACAAACAAGAAACAGAATCTCAAATAATTTGAAAAGAACTTTTAAATAAATAATCTGATATCTTCAGAGAAACCAGAGTAAATTCCTCTATGACAAATAACAAGAATGTACATTTATTAAAGAGGAATCAAAAAAAAAGGAAAATGCAGTTATTAAAACATTTAATTAAATATGTTAAAAAATAATAGTTTGGATACAAATAAAGAACAAATTAGTGAGTTAAAAAATAATAAAGAGGGATTTTCCCAGATTATAGATTAGAAGGATAGATAGGAAAATTGAAAAAATAGATAAAAGATGAATAGAACAGAATGAGAATATTTGATACCCATATAAGAAAAAATAAGGAGTAATTAAGAACAATGGATGAGACAAACATGGATGAAAAGTAAAAGAATGTAAAAAATATCAAAATCAAAAATCTGGAATTGCCATATTAGTATCAAGATAGATTTCAGAGCAAAGAACATTACCAGGAATAAAGGGTACCATTTCATTTTAACAAAGTGATCAATTCATCAAATGGAGATAAAAATCCTACATGTTTCTGTACCTAATAATAGTGTTTCAAAATACATTAAACAAAAATGTATAGATCTGCAAAGAAAAAAAAATCCACAACTGTAGTTGGAAATTTTAGCATCCATACAATAAATGAGTTTTAAAAATGCAAAATTCAGGAATCAAGGAGAAAACATGAATAACATTATCAACAAATCTAAGCCAACTGACATTTACAGAACTTCCATCCAATCATAGCAGAATGAAATTCTTTTCAAATAAATGTGGAAAATTTGACAAAAGAGACCATATTCTAGCCCATAAAACAAGAATCAATAAATTTACAAATAATTCAATAACACAAAATACATTCTCCCATAAAAATGGAATACTAAAATCAAAAACAGAAAGAACTTGGGGCACCTGGGTGGCTTAGTTGGCAAATGTCTGCCTTTGGCTTAGGTGATGATCTTGGGGTTCAAGTCAGTCTCCCTGCTCAGTGGGGAGTCTGCTTCTCCCTCTCCCTCTGCCCCTTCCCCCCTACTTGTGTGCTCTCTCTCTCTCAAATAAATAAAATCTTTTTTTTTTTTTTTAAAGAAAGAACTCTGGACAGTCCTCAAATATTTTGAAACTCAGTAACACACTTCTAAACATCTCATGAATCAAAGATAGAAAGAGAGAAATTAAAAAGAATTTTGAAATGGATGAAAATGAACACACAATCTATAAAAATTTATGGAATCTAATTAAAGCAGTATTTGAGGAAAATTTTTAGCACTAAATACATATCAGAAAAAGGAAAGTCTCAGATCAATGACCTCAGCTTCTTCCTTAAGAAACTTAAGAAAGAAGAGTGATTGAAACCCAAAGTATCCAAAAAATAAAATAAAACATATTAGAGTGGAAAACAATTGTATTTGTAACCCTCAAATCAGTACTCAGAGCACTTTCTTAATCATTTATGGACTTGCTCAAAGCAGCAAACAAGTGAGCTGGTTGATGTGCATATTCCCACCTGAGATGGAACAAGGCAACACTCTGCTTTTTTGTGTGCCTCTTATCCTATAAACAAGGGTCCTTTTCACCATCTATTGAGTGCCACGTTTTTCACATTTCTGCACTCTTTGTTGATGATTTCATTGCTTAAAATAGTCTCCAAGCATAGCCTGAAGTGCTATCTAGTGTTCCTCAGTGCAAGAAGGCTGTGATGAGTTTTACCAAAAAAAAAAGTGTTCTAGACAAGTTGTTTTCAGGTATCAGTTATAGTGTTGTTAACCGTGAGTTGATGTTCATAAATCAAAAATATACATTAAGTAAAGTGTATTTAAACAGAAACACATATAAAACAAGGTTATGTATTGATCAGTTGACAAAAATGTAACCAGAGGCTCTTAGGAACTTAACCCTGTATTTCTCCTAGGAGCGAACAGTTCAGTAATTGATAATTCAGTGTTCATAGAAACTTTATAGAACATAATGACTGTGAAAAACTGAAACTGAAACTTTCATACATCATGGGTGGAAATATAAATGGTAGAATCTCTTTTGAAAATTCCTTGGGAGTTTCTTAAAAAATTAAATATGCGCCTACTTTATGACCCAGCCATTCGACTTCCAGATGTTTGCTCAAAAGAACTCAAAGCTTCAGTCCACACAGAAACTTGTATATGAATATCCACAGCAGTTTAATTTGCAGTAGGCAAAACTGGAAACAAGCCAAATGCCCGTCAACAAGTGAGTGCATACACAGATTGTGTTTTATCCATGCATCAAAATTCTACTCATTAACAAAAAGAAATGAAGTATAAATACATGCAAAAACATGGATATTATCTCAAAATCATTATGCTAGCACGGAGGGAAAGATAGAGTATATATTATATGATTTCATTTACATAAGATTCTAAAAACTGAAAACTATAGTGACAGAAAGTAGATCAGTGGGTGCCTGCAGATAGGGGAAGTGGTGTAAGTTTCTTGAAACCAAAGTCAACATAATGAAAATATTCCTCATTCCCAAAGTGTCCTTCTGTCCTTTGATGATTCCTTCCATTCTTCCCTCATATACTGCTCCCTCTACCTATATACAATTACAGCATTGCAGCTTGTTGCATGTCATTTGTACATCAGGAAAACTGCTCAAAATATTTTTAGGGCATATTACAGAAATGATTAAAAGCCACTCATTCCTGGGCTTGGCAACCTGCAGCCTGTATGTCAGAAGCAGCCCTTCAGGTGTTAGATCGGCCCACCTGGGCTGACCGTGACTTGATTCATACCTCCGGGAACACAGTGAATGCCCTTTCCTGCACTCGCCACTGAGAGCTCAATACAGTCAAGTTGTTGAGCAAAACCACCTGCCGGGAGTAAAAATGCCAGTCAGAGGTAGCTGCCCCCCTACGCAGCACAGCACAGCTCATCTCCCTCGCCCTTCTCTTCTGGGAGGCAGGGTGCGTGTGGCCAGTGGCTCTCTGCCATTGGATTTGTGACGGAGTCCTGTCACTGAGTCACCACTTCCAAACTGTGTAACACTGTGCTAAACACCTTGGTTCTCAGAACTTCATTTTGCTTACCTGTAGAGTGGAGAATATCATACCCACCTCATGAGGGTTGTTAGATAAGGATGTAGTGAGCGACATACCCAGAATCAACTTTTCACAAAAAGCATCATTCACCTATCATTATGGTTAAAACAGTAACAAGATGCAATGGTCCGAAGAGGCTGCTGGGGCTTGTGCTGTACGACATCCTTCACGTGTCAGAGGATGGTCCTAAAACTGCATGTACTCACCTTGTTTCCATTTCTAACAAAATAATTAAATAGCTTTAAAAAAAAATTAGGTCATTTTTACCTGAGAGAGTTCTGTGAGTAGTAAAGCACATTGTGATGTGTAAACTTCAGAGCCATTCATTTTAAGTACAACCAGCAGAATAGACACAAGGAAGAAACACAGTTGCTACACTATGTAGAAGAAAATGTTCCTGAACAATATGTCTATTGCTCTGTTACAGAGAGGCAGAGTCTCACTAATTAGAATGAATTAGCAGTAGTAGGGCTCCCATGAAATGGATTGAAGACTGGCTGACACGTTAATCAACATAGAGTAATGATAAATGACGGTGTGCTGAGTTGGGGTGATGTGATTAATAGAATCTATAGAGGTCCAGGCTGCTTCTTACTTGGCTTATTATTTTCCTGAATGGATTAAAGAAGCAGATATTTTAAAAGCACATCAATTTAAATGAATAGGAAATAGTGGTGCTGACAGATGTTTTAAACCCTTGAGAAGTCAAGCAGAAGATAATATTGCTTCCTTTGGCTCTTACGGAACTAACTTGTTTACAAAGGGCTTTCACATTCTTTTGTTTTTCCTTCTTATTGACATAATGACTTAGGCAAAGCTGGTATTAACCCCCATTATATAGTCGAAAACCCAAAATTCAGAAAGCTTGGGTCACTTGGTCATAGTCAAATAGTTAGTACATTTCAGAGGTGGGTCTATGTTTAGAGCCTCTGCTGTATTTTTGTCTGCTTGGCATCTATTACCTATTCTAAAAATAATATCCTCATTTTTTAAATCCCACTTTTTTAAAAAACGATTTTATTTATTTATTTGACAGAGAGAGAGAGAGAGAGAGAGACAGAGCACAAGCAGGGGGAGGGGCAGAAGGAGAAGGAGAAGCAGGGTCCCACCTGAGCAGGGAGCCTGACATGGGGCTGAATCCCAGGACCCCAGGAACACAACCTGAGCCTAAGGCAGATGCTTAACCAACTGAGCCACCCAGGCATCCCAACAAGAACCACCACTCCTCCTCCCTTCAATCGTGTAGCTTTAATGTGACTAACACCACCCATAGGTTCAGAGTGTGTTTTGGAACTCCTACTAGATTTGTCACGGAAAGGGGAATCTCTTTCTTTTTTCTGGGGCTATATAAGTTGCTTAGTGGAAACAGGTTTATCAAAGGTATGTCATATGGAAAATGTCTGCCTAGCAACTCCAAATTAAAGGAGAGTAATGCCAACAAAAAGAGAGGGTAGAGGAGGAAATAGGGGAGGGGGGGAGAGAAAGGAGATCATTTGGGGTCATTGTTTGAATCTCTTGATTGTAGCGTCCAGCTGTGCCCAAAACCAGACCTACTCTTGAAATTTAAGTTATATAAACCAATAAATTCCTTCTTATTTTGTTTAATCCAGTCTGCTTTTTGTTTCTGTCACTTTTACCTGACTAATAATGGACAAAAATTCAGATCTTCAGACCCATATTTTAGTGTTCCTCATTACGCTAGAATTCCTCTCTTGGAAAAAAATAAATAACTTTAAAATTATGATAGTTCATATTTATTAAGTGCTTTGTATATGCCAACCACTCTTCTAACTACATATATGAACTCTTTTAATCCTTACAACAGCCCTATGAGTTAAAATGTAGACTTACCTGATGAATAACCAACACGCAGAACAATTAAATAACTATATATACGTACCAAATAAATGGAGGAGCCGGGATTTGAACCCACTCAGTCTGGCCACAGAGCCAATGCCTTTTATTGTGAGGCTATACTTACTATTTTTTTAAAACCTGAATTATTCTCTTATCAGTATTATTCTGAGACCAGTAGTTGAATAAATGCTAGTTTCTAGTAAACATTGAATAGGACACATGGAAGAAGGAGGGGCAGGCTTAGCCCACGATCACTCTGGGTCTACCTAAATGAGGGCAAAATCCAATTGGGATGAAAAGTACCTCCTCACCTGATTTGCTTTTTCACTGCATATTCTGAGTTACCACTGAGAAATGAGCCATGGGAGCCTTGATAAAACTGGCACTCCAGTCAGAACAAGAACAACACCGTATTCTACATTTTTTAAGACTCCATGTTTTCCTGAGGCCTCAACTTCCCCACAAATAGGCTATGAATACCCTGTGCAGGCAACCAAATACACCAGTGGGTTTAAGGCTGGTCTCTGTTACAAGTTCCCCGTTGGGCCCTCCCCTGACTGTGATCCAGTGACATTCAAATGCACAAGTGAAATCCTTCATACCTTTTGCTTGAGCACTCCGCCATGACCCACCAGTGAAAACACTTGCCCACAGGCCCTCACTTGCTCTCAGTTCCCCACCTCCCTTGCTTGGTTGAGCCCACTCCCTTGGAGGTCTTTCTGTGTGGACCCTTGCCTGGTGTTCCATGCCTCCCTCTTCTAGGACCCGTGAGTATGATAAATTTATTCCACTCTCATATGCCTTGCTGTAGAGTTTCACCAAAAAACCCATTTTAAAATAATAGAACTGTTCCTTACAACACATATGCACATCTTAAAATTTTTTTTCTCTGTTCTATCCCTTGGTTCCTTTTCACTGTCATGCCTAGATTTACTTAGTTAATCTGGAGTCAGAGGATTATGACCTCAATTTATTACTTTGAAATAAAATTTTACATATTACTCAATGTGTTCCCACCAGTGTTATTTCATTTGATCCCCCAACAGATCTTTGAGGCAGGCCAGGCAATAAAATCCTTATCTGTGAAGATGAGAAATCTGAGACTCAGGATATGTCTTGTTCAGGGTCACCCCACTGTTGGGTAAGGAGATGAACCAGCTTCCCTTCCACAACACCATCCCACTTTTTAAAAAAACGATTTTATTTATTTATTTGACACAGAGAGAGAGCACAAACAAGGGGAGGGGCAGAAGGGAGAAGGAGAAGCAGGGTCCCGCCTGAGCAGGGAGCCTGACATGGGGCTGAATCCCAGGACCCCAGGAACACGACCTGAGCCTAAGGCAGATGCTTAACCAACTGAACCACCCAGGCATCCCAACACCATCCCACTTTTTATTGTTTTCTTGGGTGAGTTATATTTTCCTTTTAAATCTCATTTATAAAATATGACCCATTCTTATCTCCTCAGAAATGTCCAACCCCAAGCTCCCAATCTTCATCTCTAACCATTTCTCTGATATCACTGACATCTTTATTTGCCCTTCAGATATTTCTACTCAAGTTTAGTGGCCTTCTTTGTTGCCATTGACCTCCACCTCTACTTTCTATATACTTCCCTGTGGATGGACTTCAGCATCTCAAGCCATGATCCACTTTGGCAATCTTTAATTAGGTATGACCACCACCAGTCTTCTTCCTGATACTCAGTCATTCAAACTGCTCTCCACCTTCCCCAAAACCTTCGGTCACTCACTCCCATCTTCCCCAAACCTCTCACCTTGAACCTGCAGAGTAGTAACCTGGTGACAGATGGTAAGGACTCCTAGCTCACCGTTTTTAATAACTGATGGCATTCTTTTCAATCTACCATAAAAAAAAATCAGAACATACATATGCATCACCTATGTGCTTCATGCACAGAATAAGGAGAGACCTATACATCGAGGTCTCATCAAATTCTACTGATGAGAAAGGTCATCAAGATGACATGGCCACTGGTTGACCTGTGAGCTAGATCCCCACAATTAAAAGCTCCTCACCCCTCCCCTGACCTTGGAATGTAGATTCTGCTTGCCTTCCTTACTTCCAGAAACTGTCTCAAGGACACAATCTTGAGATAATAACATGGTGTTGGAACCATCTGAATGGTATCGTTTTTGAACTCAGTTAAGGCCTCCATAGAAATGTTTACGATTTGGCAGGCAGATGCAAAGATCTACCTGTCTTGCAGCTGCCCAAAGCAAGTGTCATGTGTAAGTTCCCTTGCTTATTAAACCTGCCACCTACTCAAATGGAATGGCCTGCCTTTTTCTTCAGTCTTTCCCTGCCTTCCATGGACAGAGGGCCACTTCAGATTACACCTGGGAGGTTCCCAAAAAGGTTGGGAAGCTCCCAAGGAGGGTTGCAAACCAACATCTACCCTGGTTCCAGATTCAGCATTAAACATTTTTCACTCCCCAAGAAAGTATACTCACAAGGTATTCTACAACCTTAAAGTTTACAATATCATAGAGTTAAGAGGAATCTGATAGATGAGGAAACTGAGCTCCAGAAAGATAAGGAGGACCTCTACCAGTCAGGGCAGGCTAATTATTATAACCCACAACACCAAAAATTGTAGTGGCTTAGCACAATGCTACTCTATCTCTCACTCAAATCGTAGACCAATTTAGGATGGCAGATGCATATGTTAGGGGCCCAGGGTCTTTTATCTGAGCCCTTGGTTTCCTCTTTTTTTAAACTAGTGGTTGGAGAAAGAAAAGTACATGAAAATTTCCACAGGAGGTTTTAATGGGCCTGGACTGGGAGTACATCCTGCCAGCTCACATTTCATTGACCAGAGCTCAGTTACATGGGCACATCTAACAGCAAGGCAGGCTGAGAAATATAATGAGGATTTTTTTTTTAATTGCAGACATTACCTGGTTTATAGGTTGCCTTAAATATTTTACTTTAAAAAAGGCCACTTAGAAATTTGTAATAAAGAAATCAAGTCATATGGTAACAGAAGAGCCTGAACAGAGACTCATGTCTATTGCTTTACAATCCAATACTTTCACCCCTTCTATTCAATCACCATGTTCAACATAACCCTCCTCCATCTCTGAAATTGTCCGAGCCATTCCATGTAAGCTTCTTCATCTCTCCTTCTTATGTTACCATTTTTGCCTCTTAAAAGTGCCCTCTTATATAAAGTTCACCACAACCTTCCATCTCTTCCTACTCCCTATGGGACTTCATTGCCATATTGATCCAATTTTTCTCTCTACTCATGTGCCCCAGCTGAGAGTAGACCCCAAGGTATTTGAAACACTGACTGAAATAAAGCTACAGTATGAAAGTTGCAAACAGTTTTCTGGTTCTCAAGATTAAAGATTTTAATTCCTCTTTGATGCAGCTAATTCTACCCCCAAAGAAAATCACTTCAAGTAGGCTCTTCAATTGTTCACATATTAAGTCAGAAGTTAAACTGTGGTGCAAACATTAACTTAAATACCTATGTTTTACATGGACCATATGACTTTATATGTTACTGAAGTAAGAACTGTATTTCAGACTTTCTTGGTTTTCTATGTGTAAATTTGCTTATCATAGTAGTTTTCTATTTCTTTTCTATTGGACAAATTATCACAAACTTAATCACAACAAAATCCAACACAATGACATTCTGTAGTTTAGAAGTCGAACACAGGTCTCAGTGGGCTAAAATCAAGGTGCTGATAAGACCACCTTCCTTTCTTGGGTTCTAGGGATGTATCTGTTTTTTTGTTTGTTTTTTTTTTTTTCCTTCTCCATCTTCTGGAGGTCACCCATATCCGCAGTTGCAGCCCCTTTCCTCCATCTGCAAACTCAACACATCACACCTCTCTGGCCATTCTTCTGTAGTCACGCCTCCCTCCGACCCTCATCTGTTTCCCTCTTCCACTTACAAGGATCTTCATTATTATACTGAGCCCAGTGGACAATCCAGGATAATAGCTCTATTTTCAGGTCAGCTGATGAGCAACTTTAATTCTCCTTTGCCATGTCAGGTCATACACTTACTTGCAGTTTAGAGATTAGAACATGGACATCTTGGGGACCATTATTCTGCCTACCAGTTATTGTGTTGGTAGAGGTACTGAAATGGAAAGGTGAATTTCAACTCTATATGAATGGAGACTTGTAAGGCACTGGCCCAAATTACTGTGTATACTTGTAAAAGTGAGATGCAGGCATGAAGATGGCAGTAAAATGTTAGTACCTATAAAAGAGAAGGGCCAGAGGGGAGA
This sequence comes from Neomonachus schauinslandi, assembly GCF_002201575.2. Taxonomy (NCBI): domain Eukaryota; kingdom Metazoa; phylum Chordata; class Mammalia; order Carnivora; family Phocidae; genus Neomonachus; species Neomonachus schauinslandi. Next base: position 168,097,883 of record NC_058404.1, read on the forward strand.
ACTGGAAATAATTGCTCTTCTGAAAGCCTCTGTAAGTCTCCAAGCGCAAGGAGTGTTGATCTGGCACAAGTTTGGAAATTTGCAAAACAAGTCTCTTGTTTGGGCTTGGCCAATCTCACAGGGCATCAGTAAGGATCTTTCAGGAAAATTCAAGGGCAGTAGACTTTGGCCAGGTGAGTGCAATCAAGGGGGAAAAAAAGATGACTGAAACAGACAGATTACTTTGTGAGTATAATTGATGCTCTTCTCTGGGGATCTGAGAAATAATTGAGGTCACTCTTCTCATGGACCTTAAGTATCTCAAGCCCATTGTTCAGATGACGGGAGCCACAGCTGAAACTTGGTCTGAAAAAGTTAATTCCACTTCCAAATCTCCTCAGAGACTTTAAAGTATATATCTATATCTATATATCTATATCTGTATATCTATCTCACTGTTTTAAATCCTTTATAAATTTAGATTTCCTCCTATCATTAAACATGATCAGAGCAACCAAAAAAAACATTCATTTGACTACTACTGCTTTTGTTTCTGTGTTTCAAGATAGACTTTTGAAGTATTTTTTTGTTGTTCTTGTACATTCCGCTATCCCTTCATTCATTTGAGCTTCAGTAGCTTGCTCCGTACATCCTCGTTTAGTGGAAATGTCGTAGTGGTACTGAAAGCAAAAGTTATTGGAAAGATGTCTCCCTTCCTAGTTGTTGTTTCCCAAAACCAAGCCCACTGATGAAATTGAGGTGTATTTCCTAGAGAAAAAGAGAGAAGAAATTTGACTTTAGAGGAGTCCATTTGCGAAACACATAAAAAGAAGATCTGGAAAAAGACCCTTCTGAAGACCAGGATAAGAGACAGATGTCTGTGGGTCTCATTAGGAGCTAAGGTCTGTACACTGCTTCAGATAAATATCTCAAGAGGGGGCCAGATCTTAGGGAGGAGTTACTGCACATCATCCATAGGAATTTTAGCCATGGGGCCTCAGCCTCAATAGACGCTCATGCTTTAGGTATGACCCAGAAGCAGCAGAACCAACTGGGATTCCTGGATGTCTACAGTGATTTGTATCACTGGTAACATAACAAGAAGGTATCTTCAGGACCTGGACACATTCCTGTGCAGTCCACAGGGCCTTGCACTTCCCTGGAGAAAGGGGGCAGCAACAATGATGGGGATGGATTGCCTGGTCCCTTCCCAACCACCTCTTTCCAGCAAAAGGAAAGAGAATGCTCAAAAGTGGGCTAATTTTAAAAAGCAAGCGATGTGCTATTTCATGTTTGTTTATGAGCAAAGATTCTTACCTTGCTTTACTTCCCTTCTACCTTTTTCTCCATGATTTTATTGTAAGTGACAGGTTGTCTACAAACACGACCTCTGAATTATTATAATTATAGTACAGGTCCTAACTCTGTACCCACCCCACTATAATACATTAGCTATATATAATATATTTAGTTATATATAATATATAATACATAATAATAATTTATATATAAATATATATAACATATATATTTATATATATATTTTTATATATGTAACATATATATATATAAAGATATATAACAATTTATATATATAAATATATAACTTCACTGGGGGGATATTATATATAATCTATACATTTATATATAATATTCATTTATATATAAATATGTAAGTATATATATATAAATTTATATATAAAATTCACTGGTTGATATTATATATAATTTATATATTTATTTATATATTTATAGATATTTTAAAATATATAATATAATACTATATATACTATCACCCCAGGGAAGGATTCATGTCCATCTTAGTCACTGAGAGCCCAGATTGCAGCAAGGAAAGGTATGATGAATGACTGAGAAAACCACTTCTAAAAAACCACACTTCTCTCTAGAGCCATGGAGATGAGGAGTACCTTTTGCTCCTCTCACAAAAGTGTCATAACAATAGGATTGGCCAATTTTTAGAAATAATAGCAAGAAAAAGAAAGAAATTTCTGGAGTATTTTTTGAATTGAATTACTTACAAATAAGCCATCCAATGGTTTTTGTTTTGTCATAGGAAATGCTGAGTTCTGCTTACTAAGAAGAGAGATTTCCAGGTCATTGTATTGTGGGGTCAATCCTAGTTTTGATTGATAATCAATAAAAGCTTGTTATTTGTATATCAGAGGCTTTTAACGTTTTTATAGATGAATGTTAGTGAAGTATTTGGAGTGAAATAGAGAAGATGTATGGCAAAGCAGCAATGATAAGAAATTCGTGCTTACTACTATGTGCTAAGTACTCTTCTGAGTATTTTACATGTATTATATTATTTAATTTGACCAATCAAAACAATAGCAAGAAATTACAAATTAAAAACATGGAGACTTTAAGCTCATCATTTTTATTTATGGATAACATTAAACTATTGCTATTATGCCAACCTTACTATTTTGTAAGCAGCTACATTATAAATTAGTAAATATTTCAAAAATACCCCACATCAATGAAATTGCTGTAAGTTTTATTGTACATATAGCTGTTAAAACCTGAATGTCCTTAGATTTTTATTTAAATATTTAGAAACACTGAATAATATGAACAGAGGCATTCATAGATAATGTTCAAAATCCAAAAGAATAAGACTCATTTTTTTTTTCACTTTACTCTGGTACAAAATATTTAAATACAATACCCCTTTCTTTTCTGGTTAATTATTCTCAGTGACATTTTGAGATCAGAATCAGCATATAATTATTCTTTCTCTAAAACCTCTGATACTAAAGTTGAGCTGACAAAAGAATATTTAAATCTAAGAATTTTTGAAAAATTACCTCTAAGTGAGTCAGCTAGAACTAACTTTATTAAGATTTTAATTTAAAAAAAAAATCTTTGATTCTTCAAGGTGAATAAGAGGTCTGTGATACTGAAAAAACTTATGGGATGGTACAGAGAAAATCTGTGACTAAAACAATGAAAGTAAGGTTTTCTGGAATGTTGAGAATTAAAGGAAACTAAGATCCAGCTCCACGGGCCTTCTTCCAGTTCTTTAAGCTATTGCAAAGATTTTGGCTACTTCAGAGACTTCCCATAAGCCACTTCCTCTCCCTAGAATGCTTACTCTGCCCCAAACTCCCCTCAATTCTTTGCCTAATTTCTGCTTTTCTTCTAGTCACTTCTTCAGGCAGGCCTTCCAGACCTCTCAAGCTATCTTATGCCTCTCCAGGAGATGCTCTGGTATAAGCATCCACTTCCACAGCTTTTAATTATATTCTTAGTTGTGCAAATTTCTGTTTGTCACCCTTACAAAATTATACGATCCATCGCAGGGAAGCAAGCATTATGTTGCCCTTGTTCCCCGCTGTAATTCCCAACCCTCACCATCTTGTCTGCAATATAGCATATGTGCCATAGATATTTAATAAAAAAATGAGAAAGATAATGGGAATTTTGAAAGAAAAAAATTAAAGAGATTATCATTAATAAAATCAATAATGCAAAACTTATTTTTATTCCCCATAATTCTGTATCAATAAATAATATCAAATTTCTTCATTCAACAAATATTTATGGAGCACCAGATCTATGCCAGGAAATCATGGTGAACCAGACACCATCTCTGCACTTAGGGTATTTGTAAGTCAGTGAGAGAAACATACAAGAGACAATTATGAACTACTGTGATGAGCATTACAGTAGGGTAAGGACAGAGCACCATGGAAGCCAATCAGAGAGGTATCAGTTCCAATATCTATTGCTATGTTACAAATTATCCCAAAAGAGAGTGGCTAAAACAATTTGTTATTTTTATATCTCATAATTTCGTGGGTCAGCAATTTGAGCAGAACATAGACAGGATGACTTATCCTTATTCCACGATGCTTGAGACCTCAGCTATCATAATTAGAATTGCTGAGAACTGGAACATCTGGAGGTTGGTTGCATACTTCTCTCTGTGTCTGTCTGTCTCTATCTCTATCTCTTTCTCCACCCTCTACATGTTGCTAGCTTGGGATTCCTCATAATATGGCAACTGTAGTAGGACATCTTATATGGAGGTTCAGGGCTATAAGAGGTGATGTTTCAAGACACAAGGAGTAAACATTACCAGTCTCTTACAATCAGGGCCTTTGGTCAAAGTGGGCCTGAATGAGATGCCCATGTCAAATTCCTATCACATATCCTGAAAGGGAGCAATGTCAAATATCTACAATCCACTGCAGTACTTAACTCAGGCTTGGCGGGGGGAGGGGGGGGGCAAGAGTGTGTGGAGGGCATAATCTCTGTTGACACCTACAACAACTGTGAGTTAAGATGAATAAGTGGGGGGTAGAGCAGGGGAGGCATTTCAAGCAGAAGTCAGTATATGAAGAGTCTTAGTGCAAGAATACTCACAGTTTGGCCAGAGAAAGGTAGAGCTGGGGGTAGGAAGGAAGGGACAGCATGGTGGTGATGATAAAACTGACTAGAAAAATACTGATGCACTTATAAAAGGTCAAACAGTTCTTATTTCAACATATCCATTTCAGCGATAGCAGTCAAGAGGAAGATAGCAAGTAGTACATACAGGAAAAAGAGGATGGATTTGGGTGTGCAAGTTCAGAAGGACAAAATGTCCTATCAGACTCTAATACTCTCTAACTGTACAATCTTGGACAAGTTCCTTGAGCTCCCTGAGCCACATTTACTACAACTCTAATAGGATGAATCATGTCTCTTCATCATGATATATCATATTAGCTATTTTTATAGCTAATATTTATTGAACATGTGAGGTATTGGCTAAAGGCATATATCATCTTATTAACAACCCTGTATGGTAGGTAATTTCATCTCATTTTATAAGAAAACAAACAGGCATAAATAGGAAAATTCTTTTCCTGAAGTTTCCAAAGTTTCAATGGACCATGAAGTCAGAGAGTTTGACCCCAGAGACACTGTCCTTCTTAACAAGTTCTTTACGTTTTTATGAAGATAAAATAAGATGCCCGTTCTAAAGGTCTACCTCAGAATCTAGCAACCACTAGAGATATTCAATACATGATAACTTTATCATTTGAGTATGATGCCTATTTCTTAATAGCTTGTCTTGAAGATTCTTAGAAGCATGTGTAATATTACACACCGATCTCTGTTAATAGCAAAATTCATTACTATGCAAACTCTGAAAGTCATTCAACTGGCATAGAATTCCAGCTCTGTACAAGTCTGTTCTGGCCTATGATGTGAGATGCATGGATGGAGCAGCTGGGATCTCTGCTCAGTCCACTGCAATATAACCTAGGCTCTGGGTTCCATCAGAGACAGACTCTGAGGCGAGAATTCAAACATAAATAGTTTATTTAGGAGGCAATCCCAGGAAACAGCACAGGGAGTGAGAGGCAAAACAAGGAAGTAAAGAGAGCCCAAATGGTGCATTCTCTAGCCTCTGGGCAATAGAACTTTACTCCATAGGCAGAGAGACAAGATCTTCAGAGTTATTCCTACCAAGGGGCAGAGAAGCTGGGGTATCCATCCCTCAGCTTCCTGCCCATCATGGGCTGTCGGCTGCTTCTGGGGGCATTAATTCTCTAGCACACAGCCCACCTTGTTCTTCAGCCAAAAGCACATGGGCAGCCAAACAGCCCTCAGACTAAAAGTCAGATTTGTTCAGAGTTAACAACATTCTGTGTGTGGACGCCAGACTGGGTCAAGGGCCGATGGAAGGGGCCCTGGCAGTATCTGCAATGATAGACATGTAAACACGAGAATCATATAAATTAGAATGTGACAAATGCTCCAGTATTATAAGGACGAACGAATGTTACAAATTCTCCCTGTTGAAAATAAGGGAAAAGATTCCCCTTCCCTTCTTAGAGCATTTACTTTAGAAAACTTGTCATTGTATTTCCCCATCATCACATAATGTTTTTGAAAGCAAATTTCAAATACTTGGATTTTTATTGTCTCCTCTGTCTCCCTACATATAATCCTGGACATGGAAAAACTTGACGGCATGTAATGTAAAACTGACTGCTACCTAATTCCACATCTGTGCTGTGAGCGTGCATCACCACAGGCCATGGGACATAACAAGTCTACCTTTGAGACACTAGGAATCCTCAGATAGAAAATCCTCAGTGGTCTCAGGTGAAGAGCAACGTACTGACAAACAAAGCTGTTTGGGCAACCCGTGCCCTGGGCTGTCCGAGACCTAAACAGAGCATCTATAAGGGAAAGATGAAAAGCTGTGACTTTCATCACACCAAGAAAACTACGAAGGCCATTTTATAGACTAGAGATGTTTTGTGTCGACCAAAGAACAAAATCTCAAAAGGACAGTTAGATCAAGTGAGGAAAAACAATAAGGATATAAATAGTAAGACAAATTTTCTCAGCACTTGAAATCTCTTTTGAATCTTTCCTATTTTATTGGGTGATATTACCAGGGGAAACAAATGGTTTGTGTACTCTCCCTGGAGACAATTTTCTGGGGCAATCGGCATTGGAAGCGAATGATTTATTGTTCAGCAATAGCTATTGCGGAAGGATTAAGCATTTCTGATTTTAAAGTAACAGGCAAAATGGGTCTAGTATATGATTCATAAGCCATGCTAATAGAAAACCAAATAGCTAAATTATAGTCAATGATTTGTTCTCTGTCTTTGGGAAAAATCCATCATAGGCTTCTGGTTTCAGTGACTTCATCTTTCACATTTGAGGCATTTCTCACCTAGCACTTTTCTTTCTTTTTTTTTTTTTTTTAAAGATTTTATTTATTTATTTGACAGAGAGACAGCGAGAGAGGGAACACGAGCAGGGGGAGTGGGAGAGGGAGAAGCAGGCTTCCCGCTGAGCAGGGAGCCCCATGTGGGGCTCGATCCCAGGGCTCCGGGATCATGACCTGAGCCGAAGGCAGACGCTTAACGACTGAGCCACCCAGGCGCCCCACACCTAGCACTTTTCAAGGGCATCAAATTAACTCAACTTTCATTTGTTTGTGGTACAAATGTTTACTGGATTCTTGATAAGTGCCAAGCCTGACATTTGACTCTCAGGACTCAGTATTGAAAAGACAGGGACCGGGCGCCTGGGTGGCTCAGTCGTTAAGCGTCTGCCTTCGGCTCAGGTCATGATCCCGGGGTCCTGGGATCGAGTCCCACATCGGGCTCCCTGCTCGGCAGGAAGCCTGCTTCTCACTCTCCCACTCCCCCTGCTTGTGTTCCTGCTCTCGCTATCTCTCTCTCTGTCAAATAGATAAATAAAATCTTAAAAAAAAAAAAAAAAAGAAAAGAAAAGACAGGGACCTACTCTCAGTAAGCTAAATAATCAAACAAATAATTAAAAGTAAATAAGCCAGCACAGTACAATGCGGTAAGAACTTCACTATGGAGTGATTACTGATCCAACTCGGCAAACATTTATTAAGCGCCTCTTTGTGCCAAGCAATCTGTTAGATGCTGATGAGGAGACAAAATAAACCAGCATTGCTGTAAGCAGGAGATCTTCTAGTGCCAATATGTACCGCTGTTCATTCATAATTCAAAGTATGTGCTACAGTGTGGATGGACACCTAGAGATTTACAGGTAACACCGGCTGCTCTTCAAACACAATGAAACTAAGGCCATTATCTTTGGGTAGTGTGCATATCATGAAGGATTTCTCTGCAATAATTATTATCAATGTCTTTTTAAGGATTTTAGAAGTTTTTTAGATCATGCTGAATCACACATTCGATTTAGTTTCCTAACATGGTTGTAACTGGAAAGAACTGTTGCTGTTCATAGTTTATCACTTTTTACTACTTTGAAGGATGCATAAAGTTTGTCCTTTTCTGTTTGTTTGTTTGTTTGCTTTTTAAAAAGAATTTCTGCATTACGGTATTTCAGAATGGGAAATGGCAGATAGAGTTTGGCCCCACATAGCAGGCCCCTTTTGAGGGAGAAATAAACTTCTTTTTCAGTGCATTCTCCAAAGAATTCTTTAGATCATTTAGTTTGTCATACTCTTATCCCTTTTTACATTGTGGCATCTATTTTGGAATGTGGGGCTTAAGCAACTCCCCCTAAAAAAAAAAAGTTACTTTTCTTCTTAATTAACTAGCAGAACACACAATCATGAACCCTTAAGTGTCTTTGTGTAGGGATTTTTTTTTTTTTTGTCAGTATTAATGGCACGTTGAAAGGATTCACCCTCAGTATTTTGGTATCAATTTCAAACAAATTATGAATCAAGTGTTAATGGAGGTTGTAGACATAATCATCTCTCCTAAGGCTCTAAGATCATGGTATAAGTTTTGAGAAAATCAAGAGAACAGTATAAATGTGTAATTATATATTCATCTTCAGTTAGAATAACTTATTGATCTGCTGTTAGGATGACAAAAAGATACTCATGAGTCCGTGGTTAGGAACTCTTAGACTAGTAGTTTGTATATGCAAAACAGGTAAAAAAAAAAAAAAAAGTGGCTAAAATTCAGACAGCCTACATACTGGTGGTCATGAGACAGAGCAGTGATTGGACTCTAGTCCCCTCAACCTTGACTGCAAAATCCAGTGTTCCTGGATGGCTGAAACTCTCTGTCCCTTGACTAGCATATCCTGCAGGCAAGTGAAAGCAGGGTGTTTAGTACCTAAAGGAGGGACTCCACAACGAAGACTAGAGAAGACCCAACAGAATCAGTCTCTGTCAAGATGGACCCCAGAGCTGATCTTTCACGGACTTTCTTTCCAATTATAATACTAAAAATCACACTCAGGGGTGGAGGTTTAGCATGCTAATTAGATAAACAATACATGCTAAAGCTTGACCTGTAAGTGCGCAGGCGCCCAAGAAATCCTCGCCTCTGTATGCTTAAATGCCATTCCTTTCCTGCTTTAGTCCTTTTAAAAATTTTCCCAGCCTTTGTTCAGGGAGCCAGCCTGAAGGACCCTTTCCTCTGTGTAGTCTCCCTTGTCCTCCAGCATGAGTCCCAGTAAAAGCCTTGCCTGGCACTCCCGTTTGTCCTCTGTCAATTTCTATTGCTTGGAGAGCCCGAGGACCCAAGTCATTATGAGTCAGATGAGCTGCCGGGACTGTGAGTGATTCCCAATTCCTCAAAGATCCACTACGCTTCTGAGATCCAAAAATTAGCCAGTGTTTGATTCTTATGCATGGTCAAATTTTAACAATGAGAGATACAACCATTTAAGAAAAAAACAATGTTTTAACTAAAGGAGAGAAGTCTAAGATTGAAGTACACCCAGGTAAGAAGATACTGAATGGGCTGAAAACAATGGTTCCAACATCTGGCATGACATGAATTAACTATTCCATTTAGTCTTCCCTAACTGATTCATGATCTAATTCTTATCTCTGATGTTAATTATGGCATTTTTAAAAAATCAGATTTTTCACTTAAGCATTTTCTATCTTTTGTACTTTTGGTTAGGACAAAATCACCCAGCTTGAGAACTACTTTTCAAGAGTTCACAGGACAATATGGAAAATTGGAAAATACGTTAAATTTTTACTTAATGAGAAGATAAATACACTTGATTATCCCTGGAGAGTAAGCCTTATATCCACTAAAAGCTCCAAAAAAGAAATGTGATGTATGAAGTTTCATGTTATGCTTGTCCTTCTGAATGGGCATATTGAAATAAAATGAGAAATTTAGGACTTGACTTTTTTTCACTTTTGAAATTTCATCATCTGCTTCAGAGAGAGAAGATCAGAGAGATGCTCAGTATCTGGAACTAAATGAAGGCAGATATCACAGGGGAAAAGGGCGCTAATGGTAAATTATGGGAATTAAGAAAGATCAGGAAAAAGTGACTAAAATCTGCAGCTGAGACACTGGCAGAATGTGGAGGCTTGTGAGACGCTCGTAGAAGTATAGCCTGCTACTCCTGCCCCTCTCTGAGCCCCAGGACACCCATGTTCTTGGCCACGATGTAACCATAAAGCCTCAGGCACATTCAAGAAGTGCTGTGTGAGGTATATTGGCCCATCGGGGCAGTGTAAATGGCAGTTAACTACAATAGAATCAGAAGCTCTGCTTGATAATAATTCTTTATGACATTTAGTAAATATCCTTTGTTTATGCCACCTACCATCCCTTAAAAGAAGTTTTCTTCTTTTAAAACAGACTCCAAATTTCCTTTACACCTATGTTAATGCCATGCTAGAGGATTTGGGAGATTTGCTTAGCAGACAGCTTTAATTAGCCATAGTAATTAGTCAAGGGATGGACACATGACAAAGCCAGAGACAGTGAAACATCATGGAGCTTCTGCCAGGAATCCTGAGGAAAAAGACTCCCTCTCTTTCCCCTGCCCTGAAACCTGGTTGAATGCAGACAGTAACTCCTACAACCAACTTGCCCTTCGTAGAAATTGAGAATAGAGAAAACATATGGAAGGGAGCATTGCTGACCTGAGAGACACAGAAAAACAACATGAGACAAGGCCCTAGTTTGAGGTTGTAGCTTGATCAAGCTGCAGCTGAGATCAGACTTAGCCTAGGGCTTTTCAAGTATAAAAACAAAAAAACTCATTGTTTTTATTAAGTCAACTTCTTTAATACTAACGCATGGACCTCTGCTTAAAATATAGCAAGGTTCTTCAACACAGTAGAAGAGATTTGGGGTTTAAATCCTAATTCTACCACTTCCAAAAGTATAACTCTTGGTAAATGAATTAAACTTTCGGCAGTTCAGTGTTCTTATAATATACAAATAATAAAATCCAAATGATCAATAAAAAGCCTACGGAAAGCTTCCATAGTGTATGCCATATAGTTGGCACTCAGTAGATGATGGTTATTGTTTTTTGGTTTTTTTGCTTATACCACAGAAATAATGAATCATTCTGAAAGGTCCTTATTGGCATTTATGAAAAACTAAATATAAATTGTGGGGGGAAAATCAAAGATAAAAAAATTTTTTTTCTGATTTTATTAACTAAAACCCAGATGTTCTAATGCCTACCAATTATATGACTTTGAGAACATCATCCCACCTTTGTCATCCCACTTTAGCTCTAAAGTGACTGGATGATGAATTCCAATTCCTCTCTCAGTTCTAAACCTTGGATCTGATAGTTCTTAAACGTAATATTACAAATGAATACTATGTTAATCAACATGTTTCTTATATAAAAATAGAAAAGCCATCATTCATTCTCTTTATCTGGTTAGTTACCCTGAAGTAGTGATTGAACAGATAACTTTTTTTAAAAATCCCATTTGAGATTATAAACTCTTTAAATATAATTTCTGCCTGCTTTCTTTCTTTCCTTCTTGTTTTTCTTCCTGAATAATTTAGCCACTAAGAGGGGACAAGCAAGGTAGGTGTCAGTCAGGGGACAGTGGCAGTCATTTGGCATAAGATGTTGGAGCCAGAATAAGATGAAGAGTGTGTCTACTCACTGGTGACTGGCCCTGGTAGGTTGTTGAGAGAACCCCAGCAGGGTGAGGACAGCATCCACATAAGGAGTAAGGGGGTGGTGACGGTGGGCATGGGGGATTGGAAACATGCTGGGAGACTGAATTCACTAAGTTACAGATTGAAGGTTGTGGAGAAATGGAAATGCTGGGGTTTGAAGCAAATGGTCAAGAAAGAATTCTTGAGACGTCTCTGGTGCAAAAGTTGGTTTTTTTTTAAAGCACAGCAACAGGACCCATGGGCAGAAAGAGCTGCACTGGGGTTGTGAGGGGTGACTTATTCTATACGTTCAAGTTGGGAGGGCTTGGGGAGAACGTAAGTCTCTAAGGAATTTTGGAAGCAAGGTTTGCAGGACCTTGAAGGAGCTAGCTATTGTTGGGAAAAGTCATTTATTATTTCTAGTAAAACCTGAGTCATGAGACCCTTCAGATGTCTATTGGTGGGCCATATGCTTGGAGGATGATTGCTAACATATAACTTGGGGGGATGCATAGAGATAAAAGAAGTTTCTAAAGGAATTTTTATGTTAAAGTAGACTTACAGGATCATGGGAGAATGGGATAATGTTAAGCTAAGATTGTCTTTCCCTCTTAGCAAAGTGTCAACATCGAGGCAGCTGAGTTCCTAGAGGAAGGTCACTCTACCTGTTTCAAGGACTTGACAACGGGCCGTAGGCAGTAAGGAAATTTACTTTTTTCTTTTGCCTTTGTTTCCCACTTCAATGGGATCTCTGTTTTTCCAAAGAAGAGAGTTTCAAATATGAAAAGGGAGTAAATTAGAATAAACACTTTGTTACAGAACTAGAATTGAAGCTATCAATTGAACTCATGGATATATGTAGATATAGATAGATAAATAATATACAAATATTTATATATTTAAATGTGTATATGTATTTACATACATACTTCCCCTAACTGTCCACTGAGCAGGTCTGGAGTACTGACACCCCAAGAGCGAAAGCACAGCTAGTGTCTAGATCTTGGTTTCTACTGAAAGGAACTAGGGCTTCTTGGTGGAATGGCTAATTTTAAAGCTGGAGCAGAGAATAAAATATGAGCCTGGAAAGTCTTGAATCAGAAAGAAGAAAGTGCTCAAATGATGGAGACACGCTAAAAAAACAAAAAAAGCCTAGCTTATAAAGATTATCCGACCATATTTGAGACAATTTGAATATCAAAATGAATATTGACTGTAACAAATTAAATGCCATTTAAAAAATAGGAATCCATGAAGCCATACCACTATAAATAAATGAATAAACGTATGCTGATAAGAGAAAATATTTTCTTTTGGCACAATTTCAACTAATAAATGTAGAGTGAATGATAGAATTAGAAAATCACAATTTGGCATAGTAATATTAATTTACCCAAGACATATCAGTGGATGCTAAAATGATTAAAGTTTATGAGCAAAGGGAATTTGCATAGTCTCAAAGTACCTCTCTACAAAATACGTATTAATCACAAAAGGGCACATGAGTAATTTTACATGGAGAAACATAGCAGATGCCACCTTAATCAAATGATCAAAGTTAACACCACGAGTAACCAAATTAAAACTGTGTACCTCCTAATAGGATATAGTGAAAAGAACACATCATTTCTTTGATATTATTGCCAAAAAATGTATAACTTACATCTAATCATGAGAAAACATCAGACAAAATCCCAACTGAGGAACATTGAAGGTAACTGGCTGTATTCTTCAAAAAATAATTAAGATCGAGAAAGGCAAGAAAAACTAAGCCAACTGTTTTTTGATTAAAGGGCGTTAAAAACTTGCAACATGTTATATTATATACCTGAAACTAATGTAACATTGTGTGTCAATTAAAAAAAGAAAAAGAACTGCAACATGCAACCTTGGTTTAAACTCTTGGAAAAACTGGTGAAATTTAAACCGCTCCTGTAGATTCCATGGTGATCATGTATCAATGTTAATTTTGAAGATTGTGTTTTGATTATGTAGGAGAATGTCCTTGTTTACAGGAATTATACACCAAAGTATTTGGGGTAAGGAAACATATTGTCAACTAATTCTTAAATGACTAAAAGAAAACTAAATTCTTTGTGCTGTTCTTGTAACTTTTATCTAAGTTTGAAATTATTTCTGAATTCTTTTAATAAATAAAAATTAGAATTAAATATCACAAAAGCTAAAAGCTGGAGACAACCTAAATGTCCATCAAAAAAAATGAATGGATAAAGAAATTGTAGCATATTGATACAACATAATACTACTGTAAATAAATGGAATGAACTACTGATACATGCAATAACATGGATGAATCTCACAAGCATTATGCCAAATGAAATAAGGCAGACACAAAAAAATAATTACTGTGTTATTACATATTACTGTGTGATAAGAAATACTAGAGCAAGAAAAACTAAACTATAATAATAGCAATCAAATCTGTAGTTCCTAGCTATGGAGGGTGGAAGATCAGGAGAGACTGGCAGCAAAGGGGAACAAGAGAACTCTCTGGAAGGACAGAAATGTGCTGTGCTCATTGGAATCATAGCTTCCAGATGTACACTGTTGTCAAAAGTCACAAATCTGGATTTTATTTTATTTTATTTTATTTATTTTTATTATTATGTTGTTAGTCACCACACAGTACATCATTAGTTTTTGATGTAATGTTCCATGATTCATTGTTTGCGTATAACACCCAGTGCTCCATGCAGTACGTGCCCTCCTTAATACCCATCACCAGGCTAATCCATCCTCCACCCTCCTCCCCTCTAGAACCCTCAGTTTTTTCCCGGAGTCCATAGTCTCGCATGGTTTGTCTCCCCCTCTGATTTTAAAGATTTTATTAATTTATTTATCTATTTGAGAGGAGAGAGAGAGCATGCCCACAAGCATGTGCAAGCAGAGGGAGGGGCAGAGGGGGAGGAAGTGGGAGAGGGAGAGAAGCTCAGGCAGACTCCTCGCTGAGTGCAGAGCCCAATGCAGGGCTCAATCTCACAACACTGAGATCAAGACCTGAGCTGAAACCAAGAGTCACACCATCAACCAATTGAGCCACCCAGGTGCCCCTGAATTTTATTATATGCAATTATATCTCATTAAAGTTGATTTTAAAATAAAATATTGCTGGTAATAATAAAGCAATAGCAACAGAGGAAACAAAATACTAAGTAAAGTATCAATAAAGACAAATTTTGAAAAGCCAGTTGCGACTGTTCTTTTTGGAATTATTTTTAATAAACAGCCACGAAATGGTAAATTTCCTGTTTACTGAAAATCAGCTAATAAGTATAATAAGCTTATAAGTATTTAAGTTACTTAGGTCTCTTAATTTTAATGCTATGTTTTTAACAAAATTCTGTATAAAAACAAAATTTCTAAACCAAATCACTTCATTATGTAAATTTGTTTATTCATGGTGTTCCTTAGCTTAATAGTTTAACTTTATTTTAATTAGGTTTTGTTAAAAGCATGTTGTGCTTTAACACCAAACAATTCAGTTAGCAAATGCCTTGACTGGCTTGGTCAAGGAGCAGAACTCTGACTTCATTATCCAGATCTCCTATATATTATTTGAAATGTTTTGTACCAAAAGCTTTATCATGACTCTAATGTACCTGAACACAATTCCCCTAGTCTTTAAAACTAAAAGCATTTTTAATTGCTACAGGACTAACATCTTTTAAGAGCAATATATCAAACATTCAAGGAGGCAGTGGTTCTTCCTTCTAAAACAAAACAGATGAACATATGGGAAAGAGAAAAAAGAAAAGAAAAAAGAGAGAGAGGGAAGCAAACCATAGGAGATTCTTAAGGACAGAGAACAAACTGAGGGTTGATGGAGGGAGGTGGGTGGGGGATGGGCTAGCTGGGTGATGGGGATTAAGAAGGGCACTTGTGAGGAGCACTGGGTGCTGTTACCTAAGTGATTAATGGCTTGAATTCTACTCCTGAAAACAACATTGCACTGTATGTTAACTAACTAGAACTTAAATGAAAACTTGAAAAGAAAAAAAAAAGGAAATACATAGTGTCAGAAAAGAGAAAATGATTATGTGATGTAAGTCTTGCAGGAAAAGTATATATAGCAAGGTATACAACAGATGGGCCTTATATTCTATAATCTTTCAGCTCCTTGCAGAGCACTCACTCAAAGGAGTACTAATAAGCTGTTAAGAACTGGTAGTTTCAGAGTCTACTCATCACCCATTCCTTTTAAATCCATTCTTTTCAGATTCAATATGCTGGAATAAAAGAGGAAAGACATCTAAGATTTAAGTATCAAAAATTATGCACCGTAATTTTGCTCCTCAATTCATAGGTGGATTTTCCAGTGCCCTAAGTGCTACCCCTAAATTATTTAAAGGAAACTAAGTAACCTAAATTCTTCTGCTGGCTGAATTATTTAAAGCATAATGTTTCCTATTGAATGCTTTTGTGGTCACATTTTGTGTCTTGGCCTAAGTGAATAAAATTAGCTTTAATGCTATAATACAAAAACAATAGTTAGAAATAATACATGAAGTGATTGTCATGGTTTTTTCCTAAGAAAATGATGAAGTCGATCTCAACAATAATATACGTTTCTTATTTATTTAGTTAGTTTTTAGTCAAGCCTTGTGCCAACAAGACATTGCTCCCTTCTGTCTCCATCTTTCTCTCTCTCTTAAACTTATATGAAAGTCGATTGCAAATAAATGTTCCTCTGCCAAATTTTTAACTCACTTCTAAATCTGCCATTGCTAGTTCGGGTTTCCTATTACCTATTACAATATTTTATATTAGCAATAATACACTTACCGTGTGGCCAATTACCTTGTTGAAGAGAAATTGGCAATCTGTCATTTGATGTGAAATCCAGTGCATTCTCTCTGAGGCATAGCTTTGATTATATTGCTAAGAGATAATATTGTGCTTTATTTGCCTCACAGGCTTAGGAAGAGACTACCTGAAGTCTTACTAGAACCTCATTTTTGTCATTAAATTTAATCGTCTCTCACATATTGCTGCTTTTAGCAAGTCCAAACCACACGGTTTGAGTTTCAGATTTTATTTCTCTTTTCATCTTCTTATCAGTTGGGAAGGTGGGATTCAGGAGGAGGAAAGTCAATTAAAAGTTCAAAAACCACAGGACAGCTGGAAAAATAAAAATTTAGAAATGACCAAATGAATCAGAAAGGTGGTAAGCAATAATGGCATTATTTTTTTCATTAGATACTCTCCTGAATTAAATTGAGATATTCTCTAAATTGAATAGTATTTTAAATGAAATGAACATCCCCTGTTGCTTTATGTTGCAAGTAACAGGAACCAACTCACCATACAGTAAGGAAAAAAGAAAAAAAATTAGCTCAGACAGGCTGAGGAGATGGAATTTACTATAGGGACACAGGAATATTTCACAGAATCCAAGGGCAATAATTCTGTCTCCAGCAGAGATGGAATTGTAGGAATTGTAAAGATGTAGGGCTCTCATTATACCCCTTCAGCCTGCTTCTCTCTGGACTTTATTTCTCTCTCTTCGGAGATTGACTTCCCTGCCCACATGGCAGCAAAATTTGGCTAACCCCGAGTTAGCAAATTCAATCTGGTATGTGCAGGCTCACCAAAAATTCCCTGGGGGAAGAATCTTTTCAGCCTCCCTTGAGCCCTCTGCCTTCCCACGGTCAAATCAACTATGAACCAAGATTTCATTATGTGGCTTTGGGGACTAGGGTTGTCATAAATTTCCAGAGCAAAGGAGAGTTTATTGGTTCCTGAGTTGGGCAGATACTCAATATATGCTTACCACAAAAATTTGTAGCCCAACCATTTTAAAGCAAATTTTCCTTTTAGGTCATATCCTTTAATAACTGTCATCCCTAAAGTAATTTACCAAACACTAAGAAGTTAGACTTCCAGAATTCCATATTTTGCCTCTGCAAATGTAAGATACTTTGTAAGCTGTGTGTCCAATTTTCTCCCTCCAGTGCCGGGATTTTTCAGGTTTTTGTATCTGAAGCACAATTTCCTGTCCTTGTGCAAAGTTGCCTTCAAAAACTGGGTTGGAGAGCTCGCTGTCAATTTATCATGACCACTATCTCTTCTGACATCTAACCCAGGATTACAGGTAAGAACTGTAAAAATAAGAACTATATTCTGTATTTTCCACCATCCTCTTCTTTGTGTGGTTCTGGGTTAGAGTTTGCCAATGAAAGGCATTTGCATGAGATTAGTAAGAAGTTGTTGTTTTTCAGAGACGGTTGCAGTCAGATGTGTGGACAATCAGGAGACCCAGTCATCCTAGGGACGTAAAGACTGAAGACTGAGCCTGTTGATAGGAGCTTCCTGGGGATGCTTAAGGAGTATAGCGGCTACCAGGTGAGGACTTGAGAACCATCTATTTGATGTATCAGGCTGAGACCCTCTACATTGGCTCCCTTGGCCGCAGCTCCTCCAACACGTGTGTATCTCTTTAATTCATTGATCAAACCTTTATACCAACGATACGTGAGTGGCCTCTGTGTTCGTGATTGTGCCATGTCTGATAAAAAGATTATTGAATTCTGCTATCAGCTGTTTTTTGTATGCTATGGAATGCACAGTCATCCAGAGTCTATGCTCTTAGTAATTCTCAAATTAAATTCCAGACATTCAGTTACATCATTTTCATCTTAAATAATACTTCTGCTTATGTGATCTGGAGTCTGGGCACTTTCACTCAGTATAACCAAACTTTTCAAAAGTTTTCAAACCCAGAAGTCCCATAAAACATTGTTATTTCTTTTTAGAAGGGTATAATATCACTACTTTTTAAATGTATTATTTCCCCCTAATATATCCAGAGGCCTGTGGAATGAAGTTTGGCAATGGTTATAAGTTAGTCTTAAAAACTGACAATCTGGTCATCATGAAAAAGCTGCCTTCAAAACTTCTATCTTTCGGGGCGCCTGGGTGGCTCAGTTGATTAAGCGACTGCCTTCGGCTCAGGTCACGATCCTGGAGCCCCGGGATCAAGTCCCGCATCGGGCTCCCTGCTCGGCAGGGAGTCTGCTTCTCCCTCTGACCCTCCCCCCTCTCATGTTCTCTCTCTCATTCTATCTCTCTCTCTCAAATAAATAAATAAAATCTTTAAAAAAAAATAAAAAATTTAAAAAATTTAAAAAAACCTTCTATCTTTCTCTCTTTCTGCACTGCTTTGGATGTGACTGCCAACCCGATTATGTGTTCTAAAAGCTTTCAGAGGCAAAAGTATCTATATTTTTGGAACACCTTTAGAACCCTTTTGGAAACTTCATTGCCCACTACTGATAGGATCCTTAGCATATAACACATGACTCATCTTTCCACACTTCGCTAGTAAGTATTTGCTTTCATTAAAACTAGTTTTGGCTGCTGGGTTTGCCTTGGATATTGAATTTGTATTAAGTTCACATTAGAGCACTGAGAGAAATAGGCGTAGTATAAATAAATCAAATCAAATGAATAAAGCATTAGGTGGGTTGTGCAATGGGGCAGAAGTGTCTGTATGTTTGCAGGAAATTTAATACGAGATGAATGGTTTTGGAAAACACATGCACAGCTAGGAAAGGGCTCCAAATGAGCAGGCCAAAGGCAATACTTCACTTCAGTGGCCCGTCCTGCTCAAATTTGCATGGTCTTTGAAACCCAGCTGTTGAAACCCTCTTTTTCACTTTGAAACCGAAGACGCTGGATTCTACTATGACTGTCACACATTAAAATAAACATGTCTATTGGTAGTTTATTATTCTCTTGGCTAGACTTTTTTGAAGTGATGAGCTAAAGCTTATAGTTAATTGGAAGATATTGGTGAGGATAGATTCATGATTATCAAGGCCTGTCTTGATGAAAGTCTTTCAGCAGAATTTGACACCCACCAGTTGGTTAAGTGATATTGTTATAGCCTTACTATAGTTTCACGTGAAAATTTGGTTTTCAAACCACAGTGATTTCCTTAACTTGTTTTCTTGTTATAGAACTATGTCTACATTAAAATGAAACAGACGTCCATGACAGGTATGCCAAGAAGTGAAGAGTACTAGCACATACATATCTCACCAGCATCCACAACCTCCTTTCAGACCATAAAAAAAAAAGTCACTGTGGACACCTGGGTGGCTCAGTCAGTTAAGCATCTGCCTTTGGCTCAGGTCATGATCCCAGTGTCCTGGGATCGAGTCCCAAATCAGACTCCTTGCTCAGTGGCGAGCCTGCTTCTCCCTCTGCCTACCACGCCCCCTGCTTATGTGCTCTCTCACTCTCTGACAAATAAATAAAATCTTAAAAGAAAAATGTCACTGCATTTCACCTAGATCTGCTATGTTGGCAAGGGTTTGAAAAATATCTGTAAGACTGAAAAACAGGATAGGGTAATTGGGTGATGGGCACTGGGGAGGGCAGGTGATGTGATGAGCACTGGGTGTATTACGCAAATTATAAATTATTGAACACTACATCTGAAACTAATGATGTACTTTAGGTTGGCTAACTGAATTAAAAAAAAAAAAGACTGAAAAACACTGGCCATTTTATTTCAATCACATTTAATTTTAAATGTGTTCATCAACTTCACTGTTCACTATTTTGGAAAAAAGTTATGAATATAACTACATGTTTTGATTCTCAATCAATGTTTCCTGTAACTTAGGCAGATATTACACCACAAATTCTAAGTCATCCTCACTTATCAAAAATTCAGACACTGACTTTTTAGATACTTTACTTTTCAAACTACTAAGGAAGTGTTCAGGATATCATCACGCGGCACATTTTTAGCAAATACTCTAGTTCATCACTTGGCTCTTCTTAAGACAACAGTTTGAGGAGGAAGAAAACATGAAAAAAAAATCAAAGTTTTCTATTCTCATGCTCTGAACTATGAGCAATGAAAAATGATGGCAGGTGGCTGTCATCTCAGAAAAAGTGAAACAAAACTGAGAGTCCATTAGAGAAGAATTAGAGATTCATCCCCCTCAAACTATATTTAAGCTCTGAACATAAGAGGCAACAAGAATTTCAAAAGAAAGCCTATGTCTACATTAGATCTCAGAAGATGTTTTACTAAAAACTTACCATCAATTTCCTTGTCAAAATTATCTACTCATGTGGGTTTTGTTCAGATCTCAGAATGTCAAATCCTCCATAGTGTGTTTGAGCTCATAACCTATAGTGTCACCCAGAAAAAAAAAAATCTAGAAATACTAGTAGCCTTTGTGTTAGGACTTCCTAAGCAAGGAAGAATTGATAGAATTATTTGGAATAACATTGTACAAATGCAGTCTGAGAAAGTATATGACAGGGGTAGGGGATGTATTTATACATGTTGTGAATTTTTGTTCATATTTGTTTCATTGGATCATTATTTTTGAAAATCACTGAATAATTTAGTTTAAAACTTCTTTCAAAGCTGTCAGATGGAATGTCAGCACTAATAGAATCTACCAAGTAATATCTAAGTTTTATGTCACTTTTCTTTAATAAGCACAGCTAGATAATTAGAAGAAGCACAGAGTAATGGCATTCCAGTTTTCTTTTTATTTTAAGGTCTATTTTCTTTGAATAATGATGAATATCTTTCACAGCATCTCGTGTATTTCAGATTAAGAATCAAGATTCAATTAAGATTAAGAAGCAAACACTTCACACTTTGAACCAATGCACTATGAACCAGTGAGAAAAATATTAACACACTTATACAACAATAAACTCCAAAGATAAGTCAGATATTCTATAATTCAACTTAACATTCATTATATGATGATGGAATACCAATTTCGAACATTCCAGAAGGTATGAGCTCTACTGAGTAGTGCTGAAGTTTCCAGTACCTGAAGAGAAAAATGGAAGGGATAGAATATTGGTGAATATGCTCTAGTATGAAGAAAGTAACCCAGAGCATCAGAAACCGCAAAATACATAGGTTATAATTGTATTTCTGATGCCACTTAAAACATATATGGAAAGGTCATAGAAGTAGTTTGTTTCTTTTGTTTTGTAAACAAAAGGTCTCTAATTCCATCCTAATATTTTTCAATAATCTTTCATGAATATTCCAATGAGCTTCATCTATTTGTTCCCTTTTAGTATCTCTGTGGAATTTGGAATGCACATTGCATTTTTTCCATACACAACATCAGGGACCAGTTGGCAAATGAGAGGGAGAATTCATTCTCTCTGAAGAACAAAAAAAGTTTAGATGTAGACTGATGCCATGTGTGGGAAATTCTAAGTAATGCCTAAACAACTTTTCATTTATAATCTGAACTGTGATTGCCTTACCTCTAATTATTTTTTTTTAAGATTTTATTTATTTATTTGGGAGAGAGAGAGAGAGAGTGAGCACAAGCAGGGGGAGTGGCATAGGCGGAGGGAGAAGCAGGCTCCCCACTGAGCAGGGAGCCCAATGCAGGACTCGATCCCAGGACCCTGAGATCATGACCTGAGCCAAAGGCAGACGCTTAACTGACTGAGCCACCCAGGCATTCCACCTTACCTCTATTTAGAAAAGTAATAATTTTTTCAAACCATGAAATAAAATTTCGGAGTGAATCACCACTTCTACATATACACTTTTCAATTCATGTTGTTATAGATGCACTCCTGTCTATAAAATATTTATATTGTTTTCAGGAAGGTAGTATATACCAAATATTATTGGCAAGAATTTATGAAGAAGAAAAAAAAAAACATGGAATTTAGCCAAGGGCTTTATGAAGATTAGAATATTACCAGTTGGTCCAGGCTTTTCCTTAAATCCAATGATTCCATGGGTAGAGCTTTAGGTAGTTAAAAGATTCCTCTAATACTTTGCATTCACTTGGTAATGGGTCTTCAGAAGCCTCATCACTACCATCCAGGGATAATTTTGAAAAGAATTTAATCTCTGTATATTTCATAGAGCCTTTCTGGCCACTAGATCTACTGAGGGGTAATTACATTTGGAATGAGAAAATGGATAAATGTGTTAACTCCTTAAGTGTGGTTTACCCTCCTCTTTCTGAGTCCTTGAGCACTGCTCAGAATAGAATGGGGAAGAATAAGGGGAGAAACCTGAAATTCCTCAATCTGACAACAAATGTAGTTATTTGCATAGCTGGGACACATGTCAGGTCACTGAACTTCATTTACTCTTCTTCCTCTGTGGGAAACAGAACACCACAACAACCACTGGTGCATGTTCGCTCAGACTCCGAGATCTCTGAGAAAACTCGAGATTGCAGGGTTAAAAATAACCCGAAAGGATCAGAGTGAAATGCCCTTGGGACGTGTGTGGTCAGTTCTAAAGTACGCAGCAGAAGATGTTTTGTAGATAGGAAGCCAGCTGTAAACCGCACACTGTGCACTCCCCTCTTTGTTCCCTTGTCCTGTAAATAGCACACTGGGCACCCCCCTCTTTGTTCCTTTATTCTGTTTTAAAGATTCTTACGTGCTTGACTAATCCTGTATACATGGAAGAATGTGCCTTACTACGCCCCTGCTGTAAACCATTATAGATCTATATCGCTATAGAAGGTATATAAGAGTGTGGAAAATAAACCTCGGGGGCTGTTAGCTCGGGGTCCCCTGTGCCTCACTATCCTGTCGTCTCTTTTCCTCAGTTCCTTCACCGCCCCAGGTTCCCAGCTGTCTGAGGTCCACATTCCTCTACCTCCTTATAAGAAGATTTGAATGGGACTAAAAATAAGCAAATGATTCATTTACAGATTTTGACCAGTTGCAGTCAGAATCAATTCCTTGGCTCTTCTGACTTGATGTTTCTATACTTAACAGAGTTGGGTGGCAAGAGATGTAAAAATGCATCAGCAATCAGATAGCCACTCAGCAATTATTAGTTAGGAATATAGTGTAAGTTAAGCCTCATGCTTAGCATTGACAATATAAAGGTTAAAATATATTACTAATACCAACAAGAAGGTTGCCCTCTATTCAGAATATTCCATGAGCTTACCAATCAATCAACCATTTTCAGTATATATATATATATATATATCTAGAAAATACAAGTGAATCAATTTTAGTATTTTAAGAATCAGTAGTGGAGTTCAAAAAATGGCCAATACAAAATACCAAAGAAAATTGCATATAAATCACTCAGAAATACAATTGGAAAACGTAATCATTCATCATAATAACTCTAACAAAAGAAAGGAGGATACATAAAACTAATTCTTCCATAATTGGGGCGTCTGGGTGGCTCAGTTGGTTAAGTGTCGACTCTTGATTTTGGCTCAGGTCATGATCTCAGGGTTGTGAGACCAAGCCCTGTGTGGGGCTCCACACTGGACATTAAGCCTGCTTAAGTTTCTCTCCCTCGCCCTCTGCCCCTTTTCCACCTCTCTCTCTTTCCCTCTCTTAAAAAAAAAAAAAGTAATTCTAGCATAATTAAAAAAACAAAAAGTGTAGAATAAATAACAATAATTCTAACAAAATATTTAAATTACCTACATGAATAAATAAATAAAATTTTACTGAATTACATATTTTAATAAATTTATTCAATAAATATTTACTGAATTTTTATACATAACTGTCATTATTCTAGCATCTTGGGATAATGAAGTGAACAAAATCCATGCCCTAATAACAACTAAATATATACTACAATGCCAGTTACCAATAAGTGTTATGAAGAAAAGCAAAGTGGGAAACAATACGGGAGTTGGGAAGGTGATAGTTTAAATAGGATAGTCAGGAAAGCTCTCTCTGGTTGAGGTGACATTTAAGCCAAACTCAAATAAAATGTTGAAGAGATAGTTCTATGTTTCTTGATCTGAAAATTAAAAATTAGCTAGAAGAAATATACATACAGAAAGATACAGAGTGATGTTAGCAAGATGGCAGAACAGGAATTTCCATCACTTGTCCCCTCACAGAAACAACAATTTGAACAACTATCCATGCAAAAAATACCTTCACAAGAACTAAGGATTCCAGGTGAGGGATTACAGCACCTGGATGGAGCACAGAAATAAGAAAGACACATTGAAGAGTGTAGGAAGGACAGCTTCACATTACCTGCATCACCTTTCCCCCAAGCCCAGGCAGTGAAGCACCAAGGGAGATACCCTCCCTATGGGTTGAGAGAAAAAGAGTGAAGTGAACACCTGACTTCTCCATGGACCTCAACCTCCAGACCCTCCTTCAATGCCAGGCCAGCTCCACAGCCCTAGGCTCCCAGCCCACCCCAGTGCCAGAACAACCTCTGTGGCCCAAAGTACCAGCAAACCAAGAGTCCAGGTCCTCTCTTGTGGACCTAGAGTCTAGGACTACCCCTGTGCACCCAGCTCCAGGTCAGTCTTCACAGCCTCGGGGCCAGGTCTATGGCCAAGGAATCAGGCAACAAACCTGCCCTGGCAATAAGCCGGCCTCCTATAGACAGAGGTATCAGGCCTGCTTCCATGGACTTAGGTGCCAGGCCCGTCCCAGACTCAGGACAAGCTCATCCCCAGGGACCCAGGCACTACACATGCCCCGGATCAGGTTGGCCCTCATGGACCCAGGCTTAAGGCTTCACTCCATGGATACAGTCTCTAGGCCTACCCCCATGAAGCAAAGCTCCAGGCTGGACTCTGTGAACCCAGGCACTAGGCCTGCCTACCTGCTGACCCAAGCAATGTAATTTTATCAAAATTCCAATGCGTGTTTTTACAGAAATAGAAAACAACAATCCTGAAATTCACAAAAGGAACCAAGTAGCCAAAGCAATCTTTAAGAAGGAAGAACAAAACTGAAAGTATCATAGTACCTGATTTCAAAATATACTACAAAGCTATAGCAAACAAAACAGCATGAAACTGGCATAAGAGCAGACTAACAGAGCAGTGGAACAGAATAGAGAGCCCAGAAATAAATCCACACATGTATGGTCAATTAATCTTCAACAAAGATGCCCCGAGCACACAATGGGGAGAGGATAGTCTCTTCAACAAATGCTGTTGGGAGAATTAGATACCACGTGCAGAAGAATGAAATTGGACCTTTCTCTCACTCTATATACAAAAAATCAACTCAGAATGAATCAAAAACTTAAATGTAAGACTTACAACTGTAAAACTATTAGGGAAAAAGCTTCTTAACATTGGTCTGGGCAATGATTTTTTTTGGATATGACCCCAAAATCCAGGCAACAAAAGAAAAAATAGACAAGTGGGACATGATCAACCAAAAAGCTTCTGCACAACAAAAGAAACAATAAACAGAGCAAAGAGACAACCTCTGGAATAGGAGAAAATATTTGCAAACCATACATCTGATAGGTTAATATCCAAAACATATAAGCAACTCAAGTAACTCAATGCAAGAAAACAAATAACCTGATTAAAAAATGGACAAAGGACCTGAGTAGACATTTTTTTTTTCCAAAAGAAGACATACAAATGGCCACCAGGTGCATGAAAAGGTACTCAAGTCAAAATCACAATATATCACTTCATTTTTGTTAGAATGGCTATTATTAAAAAGACAAGAGACAACAAGTGTTGACAAGGATGTGGAAAAAAGTGAACCCTTGTGCACTGTTGGTGAGAATGTAAGTTGGTGTAGTCATTTTATGGAAAACAGTATGGAGGCTCCTCAAAAAATTAAAATAGAATTACTATTTGATCCATCAATACCACTTCTGGATATATATCCAAAGGAAATGAAATCAGTATCTAGAAGAGATATCCATGCTCTCATGTTTACTGCAGCATTATTCACAGTACCAAATATGGAAACAACCTATGTGTCCATCAATGGGTGAATGGTTAAAGAAATGGTACATGCATATACAACGAAGTGTTATTTAGCCTTTAAAAAGAAGGAAATCCTGTCATTCACAATGATATGGATGGACCTGGAAGACATCATGCTAAGTTAAATAAGTCAGTCACAGAAAGACAAATACTGTTTCCTATCACTCACATTTGAGACCTAAAAAAGTTGAACTCCTAGACACGGAGAGCAGAATGATGGCTGCCAGAACCTGGGGGTTTGGGGAAATGGGGAGATGTTGGGGAGAGGGCATAGAGTTTCAGTTATGCAGGATGGATAAATTCTGGAGATCTAATGTACAACATAGTGACTCTAGTTAATAATACTACACTGTATACTTGAAATTTGCCAAGAGACTAGGTCTTTAAATGTTTTTATCACACGTACATGCACACACATGCGTACAAAGATAGCTAAATGAGGTATTTAAAACCAGTTAATTAGTTTGATTATGGTAATCATTTTACAATGCATACACATATCATAACATAACATTGTACAATGTAAATATATACAATTTTTATTTGTAAATTATACTTGCATAAAGATGGAAATAAAAAAGAATGATCCAAATGTTCACAGTTCATACAAATATAGGTGAAAAGTTCTGAAGGAAATAACATCAACGTGTGCATTTGTGCTGGTTTTTTTCCTTTAGTTTTATCTTTATTTTATTAAAAAAACAATGGTCATGTATAAATTTAATATTCAGAAGTTAGTAATTATATGCACTGAAAATCACTCCTGCAACTCAGATATGCAAAGAAAATGTGCTGGCATAAAAGCCTACTGTAACATTACTTTGATTTTACCAAGCAATTGCTCAAATAAGCATCTTCCATATCAGCAGGGAGTAAATATCTCTCACTTGAGAATTTTTTTAAGCCCTTGGATTTTCCAAAATTCTGGGGAGACCCTGGTTTCCTGAGCTAGTATCTGATCATTCCACTGGGGGCCTGATTCTCACAGCCACAGGTCAGTGCTGAAGATACATCCCGCACAGTCCCAGGACTGGTGCTTGTCACTTCTTAGCGGGGGACACTTCTTAATCCAGATTCCTGTCCAGGATACAGTAAAGGAACCAGCTCTATTCTTTTTAGTTCACACTCTCATTTCCAGGCCCTGTTCTCCAAAGCACAACGATAAACTAGCCTACTGTTTAAAAAGCTTTTCTCATCAGCTACATGCTATGCTGAAACTATCGCCCCCCACAAGGACCCACACATCTTTGATTCTAGCTCAGGTTACTGCTAGACCCCAAAATGAAATTATAGCTGCATTAGAGAAGGAATGAAACTGACCCAGAAACAGAGACAATGACTGACAATGATTGATGAGTTTTTAATATGAATTTAAATATGGACTCAGTTATAAAATTAATTACCAACTCCACACTCTGCACAATAATAGGGGAAGGTGAGGGGAGAGAAAAGACAGAGGTTAATGGATACATATAGAGATAATGGAGAAAGTTATAACATATCGATAGTTACCATGATACCTATTTCTACAACGGGTCATCACACTTGGTGTGTATTTCCAAATTTCTTGCTCATGTTATTCCGTGTTAAATCTGCCCTTTGTCAACACCTCAGTGGACTAGGTTCTTTTCCTATAGGGCGACCCAAAACTTTCTTTGCAGGTTATCTTACCTTCTAGTTGTTCTACTTTTATTACAGGACTGTAATCCTCCATTAACCTTTATCAGTGGGTTACTTCTAGTTACTAGAAGAAATGTCCTGAGTTCCAGATATCCTCCTTCTTGAATACATGGTTTAGCCCTCATACTATTCTCCATTGATAAACAAGATCAATAAGTCAGCCAAAGAGTAACTTATTTTTCTGTAGGTTTGGTGTCATCAGAAGCTAAAAACGGCCTCATGGAAGTCTCAACTTTCAGTTCAAAAGACCATTGTTTGGGTCCAGATGCCAGCACACCTTCTCTGAATGCTAAGATATTAATAGTCTAACATCATGGGGCTAGAGGTGAAAATATTTTGAGCTAAAGCGTTAAGAGTAATATTTACAGGATCCATTCCTACTTCTACCTCTTAGTTCCCAGATTCATATATTCCTTTTTTATGTATTCTGATTATTAGAAACAAAACAACCCAGCACTGTACACTGTCATTGGTTAAAAGTATATACCACACCCTAAATTCTTGAGTTATTATTTCCCACCCCCATCACTTCTTTTAATATATAATCACTTTACTTTTCCAAACCAATCTTTCATGGAATAAATAACTTGACTGAAAAAGTATTCATTGCCTCCAGGATGAATACAAAGTTTTGTGCTTTCAAAGCTTTTCACAACCAATTTCTAAACTATCTCTAATCTTATGTGGCAGGCACTGAAATAAATACTTTAATTCTCCCAACAACCCTATGAGTTAGGTATTAGTGATACTCCCATTTTGCAAATAAAATTGAGGCACACATAGTGTTAAGAAAATTGCCTAAGTTCACACAGCTGGTAAATATCAGAACTGGGATTCAAAACCAGATAGTCAGAATCCAGAGCCTGTGCTCCTAACCACAGTGACACATTGCCTAGCATCATCATCTTTGGGGTGACTTGGAACATGTAATGAATGTTTGCCATCTGCCAGGCATAGTGTGGAGCATGGGCCACGACTTCCGTCTGTAACTTGGCTCATAGAAATCCTAGCTAATGTCAAAGGCACTGCTTCAAGCTAAGTCCCCCAAGAAGGCTTCCACGTTCATATATTCTGCTCATTTGAGCTACTTAGAATAGTGTCCTTACCAGACATCTGAAAACCAATAATTTCGCGATAGAATTTGTGTCCTATTTATCTATGACACGTCTTATCTCCCCAGTCATGGTAAAGGCAAAGCCACATTATACTCATCTTTGTATCCCTCACAATGCCTGGTACATTTCTTGACTGAGAGTCACATCCTTAGTTTGGGATCCAGAAACTCAGGGAGTTTTCTCCAATTACTTCCCAATTCCTATTTCTGCAAACGTGGAAGGAGACTGAAGTGGGAAGAGGACAAGTTTGGTGGAGGAAACGCAGCTACTGCTAGCCGTTCACGTATTTATAACAACACAGGCTTCAGAGGAACTACTGGGAAGAAAAACCAAAAAAACATGAAGAGTACAGACAATTTTACCTTAAGGAAGAATGTTCTGAAAAACAGATATATTTCTCTTTCTTAAGAATGAAGCCTGCTGTAATATTTCCAAGCCAGCACCCAAAAATGTGACAGAAAATATATTGACAATTCTGTCTCCAGGTAAACTCTACAGCAGACAGCAAACTCCTCAAAACAGACCTCTAAAGGTCAAAGCCAATATGTAAACTTCAGGGCAATGAAGTGGCATCTGCTTCTCCGGGAGCCTTTTCGGGCTTCCCGGTGGCTTTATTCAGCAAACGTGAAGCAATACACAATACATGCAACATGTGGACCAGTCAGCAATGTGTAAAAAAATTAAAAGATCACTATTTCCAGCAGTCTTTACATTTTTCTTTTATTGTAATAAATAAGCACTCTTTCCAGATTTTCACACCACCACTTTCCAGATTTTGCCCATCTTTTGCTTTCTATCACCTCGATTTCGGGTGCTCAGATAACATCAATTTTGATATTCCTCAAGCAAGGTTGCAGAGAGAAAAGGGTTAAGATCACAGAAAATAGCGAGAAAAAGTGAGAAGAGTGCAGAATGATAACTGGGGCAGGTGCGGTGTGGAGAATCAATATGGATTTTCCAGATATTGATTAAGAGTAGTCTTCAGTTTTGCTGCGTATAGGTGATGCTTTCAGGACATCTTATATTCTTTTATGAGAGCTATATTCCCATTCAAAGTCACCTTGCCACCAAATCGTGCATTTTGAGTTTTTCAGTGTGTTCTGTGCTAAGTTTAACGGAAGAGTTCAGAAAGTTCAGAATGGGACCAGAACAAGACGTTTCCATCAGAATGAGTGATCTCTCTTTTCTTGGAAGAACTGCGGTTTGAGGCATGGATACCTCCCCAGAGTAAAAGAAAAGCTTAGTCTCATCAAGGAACTTCCAAGAGGCCAGTGGTTCTCTGAAGATTGCTTCCAGTAAAGCTCAGGTCCCTTGCAGCTGCATGTTCTATGAGACTCTCCCTCTGTTTTAAAAGTGTTATTTTTAAAAATTTTAATATAAATTATACATAAGATGTACAATATGATGATTTGCTATACATATACATAGTGAAAGGATTAATACAGCCAGGCTAATTAGCATATCATCTCCTCACATAGTTACCTCTGCCTGTGTGTGTCCAAGAAAGCACCTGAAATCTACTCTCTTAACAAATTTCTAGTATTCAGTGCATTAGTATTAACTATAGTCGTCAGGATGTGCATGAGATCCCTAAGACTTACTGGTCCTACAGAATGAAACTTTGTATCTTCTGACTAACAACCCTTTTCCCCACCACCCCTACCTTGCTAACCACCATTTTACTCTCTGCTTCTATGCGTTCCTTTTTTTTTTTAGATTCCACACCTAAGAGAGATCATGCAGGGGACATTACGCTAAGTGAAATAAGCCAGACACGGAAAGAGACTGTCTCTCAGGCAGGCAGGTGTGGGAGTCCTTCCAGGCTTGCAGAGAGCAACATGTCTTCCAGAGGAATTGGGTCTCTGGTCAAACGCCGCAGGTCAAACACAGCCTGCCTTAGAAATGCTGGTAGCTAAGCAATAGCAGCTGCTGTTAAGCCTGAAGGGTGGTGAGGAAGGTCATGGTAAATAACCTTGAGCATATTATCAACAGCGCCCCTGGTTACTGTTGAGGTCACATCAGTTAGCTAAAGCTTTTTTTAGGCAAGTTCCACTTCACCTACGCTCCAGGTTGGCAGATGCTCCCCATTCCCTCTGTGATACATTCCTTCTGATGCCTTCTCCCTGCTGATGCTTGCAACCAGGAGAAACACTCTCCTACCAGCGGACAAATAGATCTCCCAGGAATCAGTTGTTTCTTCCCAAATCTGTTAGATTTCTAATTGCGTTAGTAATTATATATATAATTGTATAACTAAATCACATTAATTTTAATTAAGTGAAATAATTTGTTATTCCTCAATGTCACGTGGACCGGTTAACTATGAGAGCAAAGAGAAAGATGTTTACGAAAATGAAGTTTAATGCCTTTAGAAATAACTTTATAAAATCAAGTACTAAAAAAATATATATTATCAAATTCTTGTGGGTGAGGAAACTACAAAAGATCAGGAGAAAAAATCCCCCAAATCTAAAAGGATATTACATTCAGACTACTTGCCCAAATAGTCTTCACATTTTCACTCCACTTTAAAGAAAGCCAGACTGACTTCTTTATTGGGTGTGAGGTTTGTGCATGAAAGACCAGTCAAAACCCTAATCAATATACCAATAATTTAGCCTTTTTAAAGAAGACCTTGGGATGACAAGAAGATTAAAAAACAAATATGCATTTATATTTATTAGGTAGGTATTATTTTATTTTTAAGACCTCCCCACCACCCTTTAATCTTGGTTAAAAATATTTTCATGGACCATCCTAGCCCTGATGGTATCACTATGTATCCTTAGCCAACAACCAGCATTGCCTGGCTTTTGAAATACATGGAGAATTGCAGGCAAGAATGTATGAAATTCTAACAGCGTAAGAGCATGGGGCAGATTTTCATTCCTATTCTATTGCTTGTGTAGGTGTTTATCTTTGAGCAGGTTTGTTATTTGCTTCATTGATTTCCCACTTTATACCAGAAATAAAGCCAGCTCACATGGACACTTAAGATAACACCACAAATTAATATAAATTTCAAGGCTTTAGGAAAATTAATTAACATTCTGAATCAGTTTCTTCACAGTATGGTAAAGAATAAGTAAGACACCTAAAAACCCAAGCACACTGAAGGTGCCCAATAAATGTTAGCTCATTTCCTTATCTGGTTAATAAAAAGATATAGGTTGATACATAAATTTATGGTAATTATGAGGCTGTTCTATGCTTCTGTGTAGTGCTTTGTGTTTTTAAAATAGGTATACTTTCCTATATATTCTAATTAATTGCCCAGAAAAACAATGTGGGATAAATATAGCAGGTATAATGATCTCCTACTTACATTTTATAAAACTGAAATGGATAGACGTGAAACTTCTAAATCAAGTTCTTTCAGAAAGTTAACATAAGTTTATGTTTAAATAAGCCTATTTATGAGCCTATTACTCTCATTAACTTCTACAACCTTATGAGATGTCTGAGCTGGTTTTTTATTTTTAATTTCATTACTCTTCCATAATGTTCTTCTTTAGAGGCTCACAAATAATCAGCAGAAAACCTAACACTTTAATTCCATGCCAGTGCATGAAAGAAAGAATAAGAGATAGAAACAAAAACAAATTCCTCCTGAATACAACTGAAAGAGAGCTTTTGTCTGAGATAGGGCCTGAAAATCAGAATCCCCTGTACTATCCTAATTCTCCTTCCTGGTTATGCCCCAGACAAGGAGGATATGGGGACTATGGTTGGATTTGCAGACACATAGCCAGTGCCAGAGTAGTCAGGAAATTTCTGGATAAGCCCTACTGCTTCAAAGATTCTCAGAGACATGTTGGAGCTGTGATGAGAATTTGTTCAATGATTGGAGAAACTCTTCCCCCTTTCCTGACAGAAGAGAAATCTACTCTCAACTAGCAATGATTTGCACCACTGTCTTATTCTGGTCTGGCCATATTTAATTTCCTCTTTTTTGCCCCTTCCTTCCCATGAGGCAACTGTTCTATAGATTGATTTTGTCCTAATCTATAGCTTCATATAAGTGGAATCACATAGTATATATTCTTCATGTCTGGCTTAGTTTATTCACATAATGTTTTTGAGATTCATCCATGTTATTGCTAGAATCAATAGTTCGGTCCTTTTTTATCACTAGGTAGTGTGCCCCGGTATTAATATACCCATGATTTTCTTATTAATTCTCCTTTCAGTCGGCATCTTGCTTTTTGCCTATTATGAATATAGAGTCCATGAAACTCATACACGATGTGGACATAGGTTTTTTTATTTCTCTTGAATAAATAACTAGGAGTAAAATTATTGAGCATGCAATTACCTTTATTAGAAACCATCAAAAGGTTTTTCTAACTGGTCACACCAATTAACATTCTCATTAGCGATGTGTAAGAGATCCAGTTGTTCCATATCTACGCCAACACTTTAGATCTTCAGTCTTTTAAAAGGTTAGCTATTTTTTTTTTTTTTTTAATATTGATTTTGTTTATTTGAGAGAGAGAGAAAGAGAGCACAAGCACAAGCAGGGGGAGGGGCAGAGGGAGAGGGAGAAGCAGGCTCCCCGCTGAGCAGGGAGCCCAACATGGAGCTTGATCCCAGGACCAAGCAGAAGACCAAGATCACGACCTGAGCAGAAGGCAGACACTTAACCTACTGAGCCACCCAGGCACCCCTAAAAGTTTAGCTATTCTAAATATGATATAGTAATGCTGCATTGTGGTTTTAATTTGCATTCCCCCAATGACTAATATGTATATTTCCCCTTGTTTTCAGCCACCCATTCATCTTCTTTTGTGAAGTGCCCACTTCTTTATTAGATTGTCTTTAATAGTGATTTTTCAGAGTTCTTTATATATCCTAAATATAAGTCCTTGGACAGATATTTGTACTGTAAATATTTTCTCCCATTGTGGCTCCCCTCTTCATTTCTTTTTAATGAGGAGATTTTAATTAAGTCCGACTTACCATTTTCTATAGTTAGGTGTCTTGTGACTTATTCAAAACATCTTTGCCTACCCCGAGACTGTAAAGATAGTCTCCTGCTTTAGCATTAACATTTTGATCAGAGTTTGTCCGTCTTGACACTATTGACATTTCAGACTGGAGAATCCTTTATTGAGGAGTGGGGTTATCTTGTGTTTTGTAGGATATTTAGCAGCATCCACGGCATCTAGCTACTAGATGCCAGTAGCAGGAGTGGTGGCAATGGTAGTAGTAGTAGCTTTCAAGGTCGTTTTTTTGCATATGGGAATCTAATAGTTGCAGCATTATTTGTCAAAAAGACTTTCCATTCCGCATTGCCTTGACTTGGCATCTTTCTTGAAAATCAATTGACCTTACTGTGTGCGTCTATTTCTCCATTCTCTATTCTATTTCACTGGTCTATTTGTTTATTTTACTCTACTTATTAAACATTTTCTTGAATACCCTAGATTGTTTGCATTTTTATATATATTTAAAATTATTGGTCAAATTCTACAAAAAATTTTAGTTGAGGATTTTAGTTGAGATTGCATTGAAACTATAGATACCTTTAAAATGTCACCTTCCAATCCAAAATGTGGTATATTTCCTCATGTATTTGGGTTCTATAATTTCTCAGCAAAATTTATTGTAGCTTTAAAAGTTGGATATCCATCTTTTCTGATGGCTGAGTAATATTCCATTGTATATATAGACCACATCTTCTTTATCCATTCATCTGTTGAAGGGCATCTCGGCTCTTTCCACAGTTTGGCTATTGCGGACATTGCTGCTATGAACATTGGGGTGCATATGGCCCTTCTTTTCACTACATCTGTGTCTTTGGGGTAAACACCCAGTAGTGCAATTGCTGGGTCATAGGGTAGCTCTATTTTTAAATTTTTGAGGAACCTCCACACTGTTTTTCAAAGTGGCTGTACCAACTTGCATTCCCACCAACAGTGTAAGAGGGTTCCCCTTTCTCCACAACCTCTCCAACATTTGTTGTTTCTTTCCCTATCCATTTTTGCCATTCTAACTGGTGTAAGGTGGTATTTCAATGTGCTTTTGATTTGGATTTCCATGATGGCTAATGATGATGAACACTTTTTCATGTGTCTGTTAGCCATTTGTATGTCTTCTTCAGAGAAGTGTCTGTTCATATCTTCTGCCCACTTTTTGACTTATTTGTTTTTTGGGTGTTGAGCTTGAGAAGTTCTTTATAGATCTTGGATACCAGCCCTTTATCTGTAGTGTCATTTGCAAATATCTTCTCCCATTCTGTGGGTTGCCTCTTTGTTTTGTGAACTGTTTCCTTTGCTGTGCAGAAGCTTTTTATCTTGATGAAGTCCCAAAAGTTCATTTTTGCTTTTGTTTCACTAGCCACTGGAGATGTATCTTGAAAGAAGTTGCTGTGGCCAATGTCAAAGAGGTTACTGCCTATGTTCTCCTCTAGGATTTTGATGGATTCCTGTCTCACATTGAGGCCTTTCATCCACTTTGAGTATATCTTTGTGAATGGTGTTAGAGAATGGTCAAGTTTCATTCTTCTGCATGTGGCTGTCCAATTTTCCCAGCACCATTTATTGAAGATACTGTCTTTTTTCCATTGCATGTTTTTTCCTGCTTTGTCAAAGATTATTTGACCATAGAGTTGAGGATCCATACCTGGGTTCTCTATTCTGTTCCATTGGTCTATATGTCTGTTTTTGTGCCAGTACCATGCTTGTCTTGGTGATCACAGCTTTGTAATATAGCTTGAAATCAGGCAACGTGATGCCCCCAGCTTTGTTTTTCTTTTTCAACATTTCCTTGGCTTTTCGGGGTCTTTTCTGATTCCATACAAATTTTAGGATTGTTTGTTCCCGCACTTTGAAAAATGTCATTGGAATTTTTATCAGGATGGCACTGAAGGTATAGATTGCTCTGGGTAGCATAGACATTTTAACAATGTTTATTCTTCTGATACATGAGCATGGAATATTTGTCCATCTTTTTGTGTCTTCTTCAATTTCTTTCATGAGTGTTTTGTAGTTCCTAGAGTATAGATCCTTTACCTCTTTGGTTAGGTTTATTCCGAGGTATCTTATGGTTTTTGGTGCTATTGTAAATGGAATCGTTTCTCTAATTTCTCTTTCTACAGTTGCATTGTTAGTGTATAAGAAAGCAACTGATTTCTGTGCATTGATTTTGTATCCTGCCACATTACTGAATTGCTGGATGAGTTCTAGTAATTTGGGGGTGGAGCCTTTTGGGTTTTCCACATAAAGTATCATGTCGTCTGCGAAAAGAGAGAGTTTGACTTCTTCTTTGCCAATTTGAATACCTTTTATTTCTTTTTGTTGTCTGATTGCTGTTGCTAGGACTTCTGGTACTATGTTGAACAATAGTGGTGAGAGTGGGCATCCTTGACGTGTTCCTGATCTTAAGGGAAAGGCTCTCAGCTTTTCCCCATTGAGGATGATATTCACTGTGGGTTTTTCATAGATGGATTTTATGAACTTGGGGAATGTTCCCTCTATCCCTATACTCTGGAGAGTTTTAATCA
This sequence comes from Neomonachus schauinslandi, assembly GCF_002201575.2. Taxonomy (NCBI): domain Eukaryota; kingdom Metazoa; phylum Chordata; class Mammalia; order Carnivora; family Phocidae; genus Neomonachus; species Neomonachus schauinslandi. The sequence continues at coordinate 168,134,277 of NC_058404.1, forward strand.
GGAAAGGATGTTGTATTTTGTCAAATGCTTTTTATGCATCAATTGAGAGGACCATATGGTTCTTCTCTCTCCTCTTATTAATGTGTTTTATCACATTGATTGATTTGCGAATGTTGAACCAACTTTTACATCAACATGGATGGGACTGGAGGAGATTATGCTAAGTGAAATAAATCAAGCAGAGAAAGTCAATTATCACATGGTTCCACTTATTTGTGGAACATAAGGAATAGCATGGAGGACATTAGGAGAAGGAAGGGAAAAATGGGGGGGGAATTGGAGGGAGAGATGAACCATGAGAAACTATGGACCTGAGAAACAAACAGGGTTTTAGAGGGGAAGGGGAGGGGGGATTGGTTAGACCGGTGATGGGTATGAAGGAGGGCACGTACTGCATGGAGCACTGGGTGTTATACGAAAACAATGGATCGTGGATCACTACATCAAAAACCAATGATGTATTGTATGGTGACTAACATAACATAATACAATTTAAAAAAATAAAATTTATTGTAGTTTTAAATGTAGAAATCTTACACATATTTTGTAAAATGTATTCCATATACTTAAAGATGGCTGATAGCATTATAAATTGTATTATTTTAATTTTATATTCTAATTGTTTGTTACTTGTGTATTGTATTTCTAATTTTTATAAAATGACTTCAACTCTAACAATTTTTAACTTCACTTTGAAGTTCAGTAATCTGTAGATTTCTTTGGATTTTCTACATGCCAATCACATTGTTTGCAAAGAATGAGCCTTATTTTTTCCCAATCTTTATGACTTTTTGTTTTCTTGTCTGTTTCACTGGATAGGACCTTCATCATAATATTGAATAGTAGTGATAAAAGTAGACATTTATGTACTCTTCTTGATCTTAGGGGAAAAGTATTTAATATTTTTACCATTAAGTGTAATGTGAGCTATAGATTTTCATATTCAATGAATTCCTTCTATTTCTAGTTCAGGTGCTGAGTTTTGCTCTAGCAAGCAGCCAAAGATACCACGACACCATGGAAGCTTTGTTTTTGGTCTTCTAAAGGCAAGGTGTTTTGTTTTTTTCCCTTTTCTTTACAATATAGCCCTTAATCCTTGGTCTTAACTCTAAATATGGGGATTTTCTGGGATTTCAAGGAAACATTGTGTTTACCACTTGAACTCCAAACTCTGACTTTGCAAGATGAGCAGCTGTTTTGGCTAAATTCTGTGCAAACTGGGAAGTGTTTTCATTTCAGAGGATAAGCAGGATAAATGTAGATTCATTTGTTTGTTTCCCTTCTTCCAGTGACTGAATCCCTTCCAGTTCCTTTCTGGTTGTAGTCGTTTTCCAATGCCTTTGACAGTTTTTATTTTTCATTATTTTGTTCAAAATAAATGTGCTGTGAGTAGGAGGCTTAGCCTGCTATAAACCATTCCACTCTCACTGATTGTCACTCCCCATATTGGATTTCTTACAGTTCCTCAAACACACAACTTTTCTCTGACCTCTGGGTCTCCACATCCGCTATTCCTTTACCTGGAGCACAGTCACCCTTGCTCTGTGGCTACCTTGTTTCCAATAATCCTTCATGCAGGAGTTGAAACATCAGTTGCTCCACAAAGTTTTTTCTTACCATTTCTTTTTTTTTTTTTTTTTTGGTTTTTTGTTGTTGTTTTTTTAAGATTTTATTTATTTATTTGACAGAGAGATAGCACAAGTAGGCAGAGCAGCAGGCAGAGGGAGAGGGAGAAGCAGGCTCTCTGCTGAGCAGGGAGCCTGACGTGGGGCTCGATCCCAGGACGCTGGGATCATGACCTGAGCCAAAGGCAGTCAGTCGCTTAACCAACTGAGCCACCCAGGCGCCCCTTTTCTTACCCTTTCTAATGCATACAGGTTGGTTCTGCTGCTATAATTCCCGTAGCACACTGTACCATTTGTGGTATAAGACTCATCTTGCCTATATTTATTTAACACTTTCTTCCTTCTTAGAGTGTGAGCCACTTGAGAATAGAAACCGTACTTTATACTAAGCCTCACCGATAAGAAAGTACTCGGTAAAGATTATAGCTTTCTACAATGCCACAATGTAAAATGTTTTGATTACCTTTTCACAAATATTGAGCAAGTGATTTATTAAAGTCATTCATAACGGAATCCATCAGGATACAGATGCATGTACAAGTAGGCATCAACCAATAATTATAACAAAATTTCTTTTTGTCCACTTTGCTAACATTGACTGTGTGTTCAAACTATGTCCGGCTCAGAAGCACAATAGCACCTTTTTGGAGGGTGTTCAACATCAATAGCACAAAGCAAATATTTAAAAAACTAAGTCCAAATAAGTCTTCTGGTGGCTTTTATATATATCATCACCAAGAAATCCACCTGATAACATGAATGATTTATCATTCATGTCATGAGCTCCAAGACTGTTTTACAGCTTTAAAAAATTCTACTAAGTATAAATATGATCATATTCTTTTCCACTATCCAGAGCTCTCTTTCTCTCTGTAGCAGAGATACACAGAAATGCGTTATGCATCTCGGGAGTTGGATTAACTCATTCTAGACAAGAGGGTGACACTGCAATAGGCACCATTAGACATATTTTGTCTTCTCTTCAGGAAACCAAACACATTTAACAAATCAGAGTTTGGATATCCTGGAATGCTCCTGGGCACTCCATTAATTTCAAGTAGGAACCAGGGTCTAGCACAGGGCATGGCACATCGTTGTGAAACAAACATTTATTTAATAAATCAATGAAAACGGCCACAGCAAAAATTCAAAACAAAGGCAATTACAATAAACAAGGTTTACTGATTAGTCCATAAACATGACCTTTAAAAAAAAAAAAAAGTATAAACCATACAACTGACTTTGGTAAATAAAACGAGGTGCTCCCCGGGTGGGAGGTCCACCTAACCAGCACAGCTCTTACAGCGCTGAAGACCATTCTCGTTGCAGGCCGTACACTTCAAAGCTTTGAACGAGTCTGTAAAGCAGTTTCGAAACACTGACATCTTGCTCCCGTGGCAGACGGAGCACGGAAGAAAGCCAAAGCCTCCACAGGAGGGACACTCATGTGGATGCTGCACTCTCTGTAGAGGGACAGGAGAGGACAGAAAATGCGTTAGCATGAACAACTCAATCAGCCTTCCTGTCATTCTGTATTGTGGATGGTCGTAAAATAATACTGGCATAATATGGCTGTGGACTTGAAATCACCGACCATTTATGCACATAAGACCCAGGGGGAAAGCTCGCTGAAGTTTCCCTTATTATCCCATTGACGGCCGTCTATAGCACAACCTTGGTTTGTGAAGGCTGGTACATTTTAGGTCAAAGGGTCCATATCCCAGGAAATCTATCATATGAAAACACATATTTACAAACCAAGCAATGCAGGAAATGGTTCTTCGCATTAGGGGAAAGTACTGTAGCTTTCCCTTTAGTATCTCTTAACAGTTTTATATCTTTGTTTATAGAAGAGTATCACTAATAGTGACTCTGGAAAATCAGAAAACTAAAAGCTGAAGAATGGAGAAGGCACTACCAACTGAAGATTTGTTGTTGTATTGCACACTTGAATAATGCTTTGTTTTTTTAAAAGCACTCTCAAATGCCTTATTGTGTAGAATCTTTCCTTACCCCATCCTTTACACATACAGACACCTTCTACTGCAAAACAGATAATTCAGGCATCTTTACCCTCATTTTATACTTAAGGAAATAGGCATTGAAATCTTAAGACATTTATCTAAGCCCATAAAACTTCCCACAATGGCTATCCGCCGTTCTACCTCAAGTAAAGATAGAATACCCTCCTACTAGAATAAAAATAACTATGCGGTATGTTGAGGATAATATTTTGAAAATTATTCACACACATTTCTATTTGCTTCTTTGAGCACATATCCTTTGCTGGAGTCCACCAGTGGTATCCATCAGCTGTGGAGAGATTAGGACGGAGTCATTACAGAATGAATACAGAAAGAAAAGTGAATTAAGACCAAGCTTCTGACTTGCAAAATAGGAGTCTGCAGCAATCTTTGAAAGCTTGGCTTTGTGAAGAGAATAATTGTTAAAATAAGATTGGGAAATATGAATCTATACATACCCACAGAAACACACTCAGACAAACATATTTTACATACACATATGTATGGCTGTTCTCTAGAGACTCACAACTGCACATAGTAAAGTCTCCAAAGCACCCAAATGAAAAGGAACCTGATTAATTAGTTTTAACCCACCATTTTCCCAGGACATACAGCTATGATAACCCTTTTCCCAGGAAACAACTATAATTCTCTCACAATTAGTACCTTAAGGAATGCACTTTGGGGAACAAACATTAAGGGCATGATTGCCTGAAAATTTGTATGTTCCCAGACTCCTTTTCAGATACACATTTTCTCTATATAGCAAAGTTCACTTGAAATTACAGTTTGACTTAGCTATTATAGCAAGATGGCAAAATACATATAATATCTCATTTTTAGCGGCACTTTGATGGAAAGTAGTGACTGGCAAGCTGAATGAAACAAACAAGGAACTTTATCGAGATTATACATTCAAAACTGTCACAAAAAGTTAGATTGAGCATGTACAGCAATCTAGTTACTGTGTAGGTGGGTTTTTGTCATTCCTTTGTGCAAGAATTGACCAAAACATGGTATAGTGAATTTATAATCTTACATAATATTAAAAAGTCTTTAGAAAAGCCCCTTCTTTAGGAAATGAAGAAATTCCTTCATAGGAAAAGGAGCTACTTTTAGTAGCTCTCAGGATAGGAAATGAAGGGAGTTTAAAAGCAAATTATAGGAGAATTAGTAAATAATGGTGTTCTTGTCAAATTTTAGAAAAATATGATAAAGATAGGCCCTTGACATTCACTAGAGCTATGCTAGAAGTTTATATCAAAAATATATAATGACTTGGGGGTGCCTGGGTGGCTCAGTTGGTTAAGCGACTGCCTTCGGCTCAGGTCATGATCCTGGAGTCCCGGGATCAAGTCCTGCATGGGGCTCCCTGCTCGGCAGGGAGTCTGCTTCTCCCTCTGACTCTCCCCCCTCTCATGTGCTCTCTCTCATTCTCTCTCTCTTAAATAAATAAAATCTTTAAAAAAAAAAGATTAAAATATATATATATATATAATGACTTGCACAGCAAGAGCCCTGACTTGTCAGAACAGATGTTGGGCTGGCCTAGGTCCTAGAGAAAGGACCTGCAGGACCCCTGAGTCCAGGACTTCACCCATTAGTGCTAGATTATAACTAGGTCTGGGTTCCAAGTCGAATAGGGTTATCAAATTATGCAATTAAAAATATGACATGCCCAGTTAATTTGAATTTCAGATAGACTACAAATAAATTTTTGTATAGGTATGTCCCAAATATTGTCAAACTACGGAAACAGCCCAAGTGTCCCTTGATACTTGAATGGATAAAGAAGATGGGGCAGATATATGCAATGGAATATTACTCAGCCATCTAAAAGAATGAAATCTTGCCATTTGCAAGGACATGGATGGAGCTAGAGAATATTATGCTAAGTGAAATAAGTCAGAGAAAGACAAAAACAGTATGATTTCACTCATATGTGGAATTTAAGAAACAAAACAAATGATCATTGGGGGAAAAAAAGAGAGAGAGAGGCAAACCAAGAAAGAGACTCGTAACTATACAGAACAAACACAGTTATCAGAGGGGGGGGGGGCGATGGTTTAAATACGTGATGGGGATGAAGGAGTGCACTTGTTGTGATGAGCATCAGGTGTTGCATGGACGTGTTGAATCACTATATTGTATGCCTGAAACTAATATTACACTGTATGCTAACTAACTGGAATTTAAATAAAAACAACAAAAAAAGAGCAAATCCCATGGTCATTCCTCTTTAATAGTAGTTTTTAACTTTATTTACATCCATGCTCGTCTCCAATAACATATTACATGGGATCCCCAAACCTAAAAGAGGTAACATGATAAGTGCTGTGACTGAAACAGAAGTGGGGGGGGCGGTGAGCAGGTCTGGAGCTCCCACTGCTCTATTAGCCTCCAGGAATCTCATTCCTATTAAGTCATCCAGCACAATCTACTCCATTTGTTCTTCTAATAAAAATAAATAATTCAGTCGTTTCTAGCTGTCTCCTTCAGAGAGCACTTTTGTTATAATGTTATACTTTCGTCAGACTCTGGTTCCAACTTAAAAGAGTTTCAACAAAGAGAAAAAACTGGCTTGGATTCGATGTATTAGATGCAGCTAAATAGATGGTTCCGCCCTCAGGACAGATGTTGAAACAGCTAGAAAAGTCCCCTAAACAATGTTCTAGGAAGGAGGAAGAAGGAATAACCGAAGTTAACAATAGTTATTATTCATAGCAACAAAACAGACTTTCTCTTTCAATGAAGAGATTTACTGCAGAAACATTGAATGTGAAGCAATCAGTTCTTCCATGCCCTGTAGCCCAGCAAAGCAAGAAATTATGCAGACCTGGGTGAGACTAACACACAGAAGACTGAGTCTACAGAATGGCCATTCTTTGGAATGGGGGTTTGGGTAGAGGCATGTCTCTTTGGGGTGGAATTCAAGAAAAAAGGAAGGAGAAGTCATCCTCTCCTTTTACCTATTTCTGTTCACATATACTTGGTGAGAGACTTTAAACAAATAGATACTCAGCAGGTGAGACACTTTCATGTATTCATCCATTCCACAGATATTGAGTGTCTACTTGCCAGACACTGTACAAGGCACTGGGGATAAAGCAGTGAGCCAGACACTTTCCTGTTCACTTCGTAGTAGCTCTCAGCCCTACCCTTAGGTCTTTGCATAAGTCTACTCCATACTGCAATCATCTGAATTGAAACACAGAACTCCAGAGTCTCTAACAAAGGACCAAGGGGACAAGGATAAAAGGGGAGAACTCATGAATGGCTATCAAATAGATTTCCTTTGTAGCACAAACTCAAATTCAGAAATATAAAGAGATTTTCCCCTTATCTAATATAGAAACATCAAAGGCTTTCAGTGTCTTCCTCGAGATTAGGAAATGAATATATTTATTATTTTTAATCTCAGATTGCCCACTCCTATTCTAGTAGAGCTTAAAAGACTCTTACGTATTCCAGCAAAGAGGAATTAACTTATCTGAGTTTCTGTAACCATAAACCTCATCATCCAAATTGTCTATGGAGCAAATTTATCCACATAACAAACTGTCTAAGAGTGCACACTTGGCATATAATCATCTCTGGACAATTTACCTCTGTCTGTGTATTTTGTTTTAAACTATAGTCAACAATTTAATTCAGCAAATGCTTGTTAAGTGCCTGCTAAACACCTCTGTCTGATCAAGCTGCTAATAGACACAATCTTTCCTGATAATCAGAGTGTCCAGCACCCTCCATTTGCAGACTTGAGAAAGAAGCCACTGAACAAAATGCAGACACAGAGGAAATTTGTAGCTTACTATCCTAAATGTGTAAGTCTTAATATATGAGTCCGATTCTTGAACCCAGGGTGATGGATTGCCACAGACCTACTTAAAAAGATGTTCAGATTTCAGAGAGAGGCAGACAGGGTACATGGCCTGATTTCCCAGGTGAGTGGGTGGTGCTCTCCTGCTGTGGTCTATGAATACGCCATGGCCACCCCCAGCAGGAGGGGCAAGGGGCGATCATCCAGAACTCTGCTTCTCCAGGGAGGGTTAGGACAGTTTCTGACAGCTCCAATGCCCTGTAAAAATACCCATAGCATCCTCCATGTGTAGCTGAAAATCTTACTTCTGTTCTTCATGAACAATAAATAAGTAGTCACCAGCCCTCAGGGGAGAGTCAGATTTTACAAGAAAAAAGTACAGGAAATGGACACTATGTTGGCAATCTCATTAGAATGACAAGAATGTTTGTTCATATCTTTAAAAAAAATAGCGAGGCTAAAGCTTACGTGGAGCGTCTCTACCATCTGCAATCTTTAATTCAGTATCTGCCATAATCAGGTGTTTGTTAATACATCTCAAGGCTCCCCTGGCTTTCTCTGTGTGGACTCCAGCAGGATCAGCTATCCATCATGGTTATTGTTTAGGGAGAGCCTTAAACACTTCTTTGCTTCTAATCTCCAGCTTGTTTATTCATATAAAGGAATTCATAAATATATAAATAAATTTTACTCAAATGGTCTTTTCATTTCATCCTTCTCACCCAAGCATTATCCTACATAAAATACTGAAAACTAGGACCCGAATTATGAGGACCAGGACAGTCATTGTCTACCATGTAGCACCAAGTAACAGCAAACTAGAACCTCGCAAGATCTGTCTGGGTTCTCTTGAAAGTTATAACCAATCTACTTATCTTACAGGATGCCCCACCCCTAGTTTCCAAGAGCCTAGTGTTAAAATCTAGCATGTTCCCTGGACCTAATGCTCTGTCTACTTGAGCCTTAGGTCTTGCCACATATGGTCAGATTTCCCAGACAACTACATGCCACTTAATTTGAGAGTCATGGCAGCATAGATTCATGCTTAAGACCATGGGCTTTGGAGTCAAGGTGATTAGAAGCGTGAATCAAACACTATGTGTAAGATCTTCAGCAAGTGATCTAATCCTCTGTGCCTCCATTTCCTTATCAGTAAAATGAGGATAATAACAGAACCCAACCTGCTGAATTATTGTGAGGTTTCAATGACTCAATACATGTAAAACATCAAGAATATTACTTGCTACCTAGTTAAGTCTCCAATGTTTCCAACCTCATGAATATTTAACTCCTACTCTGCTGCCAAAAGTCAACTTGAAGAATGGGATGGTTTTAGACCTGAATCTTGCATCCCTTATCCACTTTTCTTGGCTCTTCCAGTTGCCTCTCCTGAAGGTCAGTATCATTACCTAGGTTAGTGAGCCTTAAGCCTCCTTCTCAGCAGAGTTTAGGGCTTTCTTGGACAGCTGCAATTTCTCTACCAGTTTTGTTATATGGGAAAAGCAGCCCAATAGAGTTATAGCACCTTACAGCAACTACAACAGCCGAAGCCAATACCATACAATTCTTTTCAACATCACGAATAGTCTTAAATATTTGCACCTTATTTTTGTCATCTGTAGAATGGAGACAGACTTAATGAAGAGGAAAAAATCTTCTTTCCAAAATTCTTTGAGTCTATAATCCCTTAATTCAACTTGATTAACACCATCATGCTATATAAATATAACCTTTCTCTCTCAGCTCAAAGAATAAAAGTCCATGAACAGCTAAGCCAATCATCAATCTTTAAAAAGAATAATGAGAGAGATTTACCCTATATGACTCTAAAAGATGCTGTTAAACCACAGAAATGAAAACAGTATGACATTGGTACAATAAGAACAGACTATGGAACTGACTAGAGAACTCAAACCAAGATCCAAGTATAAATGGGGATTTACTATGATATAAAATTGGCACAACAAAGCAATGAAAAAATAGTAGATTATTTAATAGGTGATTTGGGGAAACTATCTCATCATAAGTAAGAAAATGAAGGGCAACCCTGTTGGGACCCTTCTCACTCCTGAGAACTTTTTCTGTATCTTCACTTAATAAATTTCTATCACTTCACTAACAAAAAAAAAAAAAAAGAAAGAAAAGAAAAGAAAATGAAAGTGCATTCCATATGAATTAAGACCTAGATGTGAAATGTTATAAAGTTAATAGAAAGTAATACAGGATGATAATTATGTGAACTTAAGATGAAAGTTTACTTCATTATGAGGAAGAATGATCAATTTGATTATATCAGAGGATTTCTATTGGATGAAGGACATCATGAAAGAAACTGAAAAAAGGAAAGGAAATATTGACAATGACTAAAACAAACAAAAAATTATTTAGAATACAGAAGGGGCTTCTGAAAACCAACCAAGAAAAAAAAGACAATTCCAAGACTTTTAAGATGTAAGGTGTAAGAATACACAATTCACACAAGAAATTTAAAATCTAACAAGCATAAATGAGATACCTAAACTCAGTGGTAATCAGGAAAATGTAAATTAGAACAAAAGGGCAATATATATTTACACCTATACCCTAGCAAAAATTAGAGAACAATACATTAGAGAACAATATAAAAGAGTAAACAATGCAGAAAGAAACAAATAAAAGAATGTGGGAACACACTAAACTTCTTTCTCTACAAGAGGGAATATCTGCAAGGTGCAACCATTTCAGAGACCCATCTACCTGGAAAATTAAGTGTATGCTTAAGCAATTTCTACTCCCAGAGAAATCCATAAGGGAACATGTTCAAGGCTGTTCCTGGCAGCACTGTTTGAGAAGGGTGTTGAAGGACATCGGGGTATCCACTGGTGGAAAAGTAGGTAGGTAAAAAATAGTGGGTGGTCACCATGGAGCTGCACTGTCCAAAACAGGAGCCACTGGCCACATGTGGCTATTTAAATTTAATTTTAAATCAAGTAAAATTAAATAAAATTAAAATTTCAGTTTCTCAGTCACACTAGCCATATTATTCATGATAGTAGTGGTTATAAAGTGCTCAGTAGCCATATGTAGCCTGTGGTTCCTACTTTGGATAATACAGATATAAAATATTTCCATCGTGGAGTAGTTAGAAGAAATGGATTAAATGTTCATACAGTAACATAGATGGTCCTTAAAAACATAGCATCTAGTGAAAATAATTTGCAACAAAATTAGGTAAAGTACATAACTGCATTACATAAATTAAAAATGTACACAGAAAATAATAATACACTTTAACCCAGTTAAATCATTTAAATAAAAAGATATGCCAAATTAATGGTTTCAAGAGGTTGGAGTCGAGTATAGAGACAAAAGGAAAAAATAAATCCATACATACAGATTTTCAAGCTGAGAGGAGTTTCAAACTATGGAGTACCTGCCCTCATTGTATTTGTCCTTTGGAAAAGATCACAATATGAATAAGACATGACTCCTAAAACCAAGGCATACATAGTTCATTTGGGACATGAGTCAAATAACCAAAGAAAAATAATACAAAAGTCAAAAAAAATTTGATAAGCATCCAACAAAAAGAGAGTTATAGGAATTCCAAGGTGAGAGAGACCAGGAATGATTTGGGGAAGAAGGGATACTCTATGTTGGTCTTGAAGATGGTGGAAGGAAATGAGGAATTGGACCAAGAGCATTCTAGTCAGACAAGACAGCTTGCACAAAGGAATAGTAGGAAAAAGCCACAAATAGTTCTCTCTTTCAGGTGAGGTACAAAAAATGGTAGAGAATCAGACATGAGGTCAGTAAAGGAAACTAAAGCAAGAAGAGCTGGTAGTGGCATATAGATAGATACTGGGTGACCATATTGCCCAATTCACCTGGGAATGTCCTGGTTCATGTGTGCAGGCCCAGAACAATTACTAATAGACCCTTTTCACTCTCAAAGTGTCCCAGTTTGGGCAAGAAAACATATGACTTTCCTACTGATAGAGAGAAACAGGCTGATAAAATAGTTTAGCGGAGGGCTTCCTGGTTCCATATTGATTTGATACATTATATATTTGAACCAAGCACTGCTCTGATGCTATAATTATAAAGATTGGAACAAAATTAAAGTGTGCACTTTTGGATAAACCATTTTTCTGTAATCTTTAGAAATGATAAGCTGGTCCATGGGAAAAATAATTTAAATGAAAAATTGTAAATGTGCTTCAAGACAATTGCCTGATTCTGAAACACCTCATCAACATCTCTATTACAAAGAATTAGGCTCTAATAATGCTGACTGGAATTCTCACCTAATAGTATGAGGTTGGGAGAAGCTAACACCAAAGTCACTCCAGCTGGAGCAAACCTAATGGCAGGTGATATCAAATTAAAACTACCACACGTATCCTGTTCCATATTTGTAAGAACATGAGGAGAAAAATGCAATTAGGAAAACTCAATTACAATCAGAATGTGTTTAACATTTTGATTACTAAAAATAAGTTGCTAAAAGCACAATTACCTCAATTTTCGTTAAGAGGTCTTGCAGTTCTCCTGATTCATTCATTGACAAAATTTTCTCAGCACCCTATTAACAAGAAAGGGTTGGGGGGGAGAAAATCCATTTTGTTAGTATTGGAGGAAACAAAGTTCTAGCCAAGAGAGAGCTTAACCCACAAGATATGAACACCATTCTTCCCTTAAGATCTAAGTAAACTTACAACCAGGAGGCCAAAGAGGGGAGGAAATTTCTTTTTCCCTTCACATATTCTCCCATTTAGTAAGGCTTAGTGGGAGCAGAAGGAAGACTGCCAGCAGGAGGTGAGAGCTGGGAAGCCCACAACTGTCAGATTACATCCAGATATGGAAGGTTCCAGCACCCCGCCTCGGAGTTGTTCAGTTCTGCCATCTGGAAAAGGAGACCATTGAGCAAATTCCCAGCCGGGGCTGTCTCCACCCTATTCCCAGCAGTGCTGACATGACCCTTCTTACAGTCATGGATGTAAAGATAGCAGCAGCTAATAGCAATAATGAAATTAATAACCACTGACACAAATTAAGCACGCATTATGAGCCAGGCAGCCAACATCATCTGATTAGAAGTGGTAGACTCTATTAATAGCACGAAGTGAGCCTCGGTGAGATTAAGCAATAATTCCAAGGCCACGCAGAAAGCAAGCAGAATGGGAATTTGAACACAAGAAGGGAACTCACCCCACATGGAAGGAATCGCGCCATTTGGAACTCCAGAAATGATTCAGAGCAGGAGAAATCTGAATGCAACCCTGAGCCAATCCCAAACTTGACCATGAAACCGAGAACAGGGGCAATGTTCACACTTTCCAACAAACTCACAGTGTTTCTTCCAACTACCGCGTTCTCCTTTCCTGCCCAGCCTCTTACATTCTCCTACTCGATTTCCCAAAGTAGAGGCGTACAGAAGGAAGGAAATTATTTCTGATCAAAGGCAGAGACCATAACAGTTGCTGGCACAGAAGAGGTGTTGAATCAACTTTTGGTTAATCAACAAGACGGGGAGAAATAGCATCACACAGTAAATGCTTCTTGGATTCCTCTGCGCACTGGGCAGGGTGGAAAACTCAAAGACTCACTTAAAAAAATTTAAAAGGTCTTTGTACTTAAGAAGGTTACAATAGATTTTTATGCAAACACCCAACAAAGTAAGCCACAATGTAGAATGGAAAGGGAAAGTGTCAAGTGGGTGGTGCAGAGAAGGACAGCGAGGAAATCCTAATATGGGTGGGAAGGATCTGCTTATTGAGGGCAGAGAAGGCTTTCTGAGGTTAGTGGCATTTGATCTGGACTCTGAAGCTTAAGGGAGGTTTCTAAGACAGCGTAGGCAATTTTCAAACAGGTGTAGAGGAGCCTTTAGTTCTGGATTTTATTTCAGTTTATCTTATAAAACTCATGTCATCTTAATCACCATCAGAAATGTCAACTTGATATATTAAAAAGTACTATGAATGAAGATGCAGGGTTCCAAAGGATATATGTAGCTCTACAGGGCAGGTTATATTCTTTTACTTGGGGGTGGCTTGGCCAGGAGTACAAAGAGACACACCTACAGTGGGAACCAAGGTAACAAAAGCAGCAAATAAAACATGAAATTCTAAATCGTAGCCATAACTGGTAATATTCTACTTTTGCTGCATTCTATTTCTTTTAAGAGTCAGCTACAAGCTAAAATGGGAAAAGCTCCTGGGGAATCTCATCCATGAGCAAAAGCAGCGAGGAGAATATATGACTCATTTTTCCTCAATGAAAGCACATGCACCATAATGACCCCAAACAAAATGAATATCCCAGAGAAGCTATCACACATCTGCTTCCCAGCACTTTTCTTATCTCAGCTGTCAATGAGCCTTAGTCAGTTGTTTAAAATACAATGAATAGGCCAGGAAAGGACTTCTCATTACCTATCAATACATGCAATTTGCCCTGCCTCAGCCAAGTAATTCCAGCACCATCAATAGTGCAAGAGCAGGTTCTGCATTTCAATAGAAACACAGGCTTTGCTCACATTAAGCAATATACCTAAATGCATGATAGTCACCTGCTCTTCAAGACACACCTGGGGTCTGGTGCATAGGTGGTGGGAAAAATTCTGCTCTGTACCAGAGACCTGGGAGCTGAGTACTTGGTGCTTTCTCAGCGGCTACTACTCAGTATAGCCTCCACCCACAAGTCCACCTGGCCGGCCCTCAGATCATTTCCTCAGAATGAGCCCTCTGCTCTTTTGCCAACTACTGAGCAGAAACAGTAGTCAAAGTCCCCCGCCTCCCCACTGGGTCCCGCGTCCCCAACCTCCACCTGACCCTGTCCTTGCCGAACCTAAGTGCAAGCATGTAAGTCTACCATTCAGTTCCACGCAAGTAGAACTTAATTAATCTTTCTCTTCCTTGGCATAGTTTTCCAAGACTTCCAGGATACCTATGGAAATATTTCTAATGTATTTTTCAGTGATTCAGAATTTTTTTCTGAAAATTAGTACAATCCTGAAATTAATGATAATAGGAATGTGTGGGGTGCTTTATAGACACTGGCTCTTAATCATCAGTGCAAAGTAAGCGTTATTATCTCATTTTTTTAAATAAAGAAAATAAAGTTTGAAGAAAATAAGGAACATGCCCCGCACCTTTTAGTTCATCAACACAAAGCCTAGCCAGATCTTGAATTCAGGTCACACTGCCTCTAAAACCTGCACTCTTTCCATGATGCCATGCATGCTGTCTGCTCATTGATACAATTTATTAGTGAAAAAAATGCTACAGATAAATCCTAGTCTGCGGAACATGACCGTGTATGATTAGGATTCCCTGTTGACAAGGTGCCCAAGAAAGTCAAGTGAGTGCAAGCTTTCACTGCAAGGACTCTAAACAATTCATTTGAATGTGCCAGAGAAGCTAAGGAACATCCCAGTTTCTTTCTTAAGTCAGTGTCATGCCTTATTTGGTTATTTCAAATACACTGCATATTCCAGGAAAAGACTTACTTCATTATCAACTTCAATACATGAAATTAGCTCTATTCTCAAATTCTTCCCACCTTAAAATTCTGAGCAGTGAGCTGTGACATGCGAACAAACCACTTTATTTTACATGTAACAAGCTTCTCAGATGAAGATAAGACACTCTACATAATCGTTCCTCATATAAATCACCAAAAAGAGACTCACACCTTCAAGGAACAAGAACAAGTTGAGAAAAGTTATCAGCCCCTTGCTGATTAGGACTGCCAGACACTTACCCATCATTTTTGATCCATGAATGTGCAAAAACGTGCCACCATACTCATTCATACTTATGTTCATTCACCTATTTCCACATTCAACACAGTTTGGAGCCTCCATGATGGGTTAGGCACTGTGCTAAGTGTTAGAGATATAAACAATAAACAAACAAACAAAGAGGCTCCCTGTACTGAGGGAGGTAAAATCTTTTGGAGGAGACAGATGTTAAACAAAAGATCACACAAATAAATGTAAATTTATCACTGTCATAAATACCACAAAAGAGATGTTGGTACAAGATGTTGTAAAAGTATATATAGTAAGGTGTAATTAACCTAATCAACAAGATTAGGGAAAACTCTGTGAAGTAATGATTAAGCTGTTATCTTTATGAAAACGAGTAGGTAACTGAGCACATAGATAGAATGAAAGGAAGGAAATTAATTAGGGAAATAAGACTACCAAATATCATATGTACACAACTTTTTATGGTCACCATTTCCTTTGATCCAAAATGAGAAAAATTATGTTCAATGAAACTTCCTATCAGATTCTGCATAGTATTTTGGATTGGTGCCCTGGAAGAAACATAGGGAAGATACCAGGCCACAGTGTGAGCAGTCTATTTTACCAATAAGCTGAGGAGAACATAAAGTTGGTATAAGCCAGCTTAGATTCATCATACTCTTCCAGATCTCTGTGAAGAGTTGTAGGTCAAGGGTTTCCAAACATCATCATTGAAAACCAAAATAAACAAATACAAACACATAAGTACTTTTTTCTAAAGAATTACTTAAAGTCACTCATATAGATTTTAGCTGTCTCCAGGCTGATGGATCTCCACGCTGATATCCAGGCTCTGCGAGTCCACATTGAACACCCACGTTTGGAAACCATTGACCTGAAATTTCTGAGAGGTCCAGAAGAACTAAAAAAAAATGTTCTCATTAACCAAAACCAAACACAACTTTTAATGTATATATACATATAAGCATATTGTGTGTTATACATATATATTACATATTATTTTGTTTTAATTTTTATTGACACTTATTCACATACCACTTCATCTTACTAAGAAAGTTGCTCACAATACAAGATCCATACAATGATATAATAAAATAAAATTTGAATAAAAATTCAGGACATAAGAAATGTCCTAAATACATTTCAAAATGATAGCTAGGATTGAGCCTTAAATTTAATTCTAAGCCAGCTCCTCAGTTGAGACAAAGTTTTTCTTAGCATGGTCGTCAAACGACGCAATGCCTTACCATAATACTTTAGACAATCTGGCTACTATAATAAATAACACCCCTGCTTTTTCATTAACCATAAAAATATAGTCTCCAAATAAATACCAGCACAGAAGTAGCTCTTGACTCAAGTTTTCATCCTTCCTGCTGGCTTCAAGCAGGCTCCTTTTGCCTCTCGCTTAACTACCTCCCTGCCATATATTTTTTTCTATTTTATCAGTAAACTGCTTGCTGAGTATCTTCTAGTGACTGGGATGAAACCCAAACTCCTCAGCATGGTCGACAAAAACCTCCACAATCTGGTGGGACCAGCCCTTCCAGCCCTGTCCTTTAATACCATGGACTCCCGATACTCTGAATCTCTCTCCTTCTCGTGGACATACCAGGTCCTTCCATGAGATAATGTGCCATTGCCCATGATCTGTACCTTTGCCCAAAGTTTCTTCTATCCTTCCCACCCTCTCCTGGAAAACTTCTCGACGTCCTTCCAAACCCAAACAAAATGTTACCTTACTGATGAAGCTTCTTTGATTTTCCCAGACAAAAATCAGTATTCCTTCCTCTGGGCTCTCAGACCACATTATGCCCCACTGCACAGCGAGCCCAACAGTGATTACAGGGGCTACGACTTCTTCACAGACCCAGTGCTTTGTGTGGTGCACCAGAGACACTCAATAAGTATTTGCCATATTAATGTCTTCAGCCGTTTTGTAGTAAATAGTAGTAAATACAGCATTAAATTCCAAATGGCTGTTTCTTATGATGAAGGCTGATTTAAAAAGGACAGATAAGCAAAGGCATAAATCAAAATGCACCTTGGTGGAGGTAAATCTGCAAGCTGATTCGATTTGATGATAGAATGCCAGACACCTAGAGGAGTCAGAGGAACGAACACGGTGTAAATGCTTTCTCCTAACCATCACTTCTTTCAGCAGGACACTTGATGGGAAGTGAAGAGAAAACCACTGCAGGCCACACTCTGATGAAGACGAGGAGGCTAGGACTCTCTAGTGTCAGTTGCTAAAGGATTTTTCTGCTGTGTAATCAGGAGAGCAGATGGCAGGGTTGGCATTCAAGGAGCTCAACCAGTACCTAGCACGGTGACTGCCAAAGGATGGGCTCAATAAATGTTTGTTTCTGGGGCTGCCATGCCCACCAGAACAGGAGGTTACATCAACCCTGGAGACAGGCCACCTGAGCCCTGCTGACAAAGGCAGAATTTACTTTAGGAATCAACTCTGGATCATCTCCAGTACATGAACAAACTCCATTGAGACCCTGGAGTTCTACACCAAACACTTAGGCCTGGAAAATGTTCAAAGCAGGTGTAGCGATATCCCTCCAGTGTCTTAAAAAACACAGTAAAACCTCCATAGAGAATCTCATTCTAAAGAGCACGGTTTTCCTGTGTCCCTGGCAGGAAGAATAAAATGCAAAATTGACTATAAACTAGTTGACTTGTTTTGTGTAATTATATAATACTGACTTTGGGGTTTTAAAAAATGCCTGCCAAAGACAGTGATTTAGGTTTTGGGTAATTAATGCCCAGCCACTTATTTTCAGTGTAGCTATAAAGAACAATTTCTCATGGAGGCCAATCTTGATCTTTTTATAATAGAGCCATATCACCCAAGTAGATGATCATGGGGATATATTATTCTCTTTTCTATGCAGAAGGCCATCTCTCTTGTTCCTTTATTTATTTGTCCTTATTCCTCTAAAATTAATATAAAATCATATAAAAGTGACATCAAGTCACTAGGTTAAAAAAAAAAAAAGATAGTATTAGGGGCTGAGCTAGAAGCCAGAAGATTGTTTTATTTAATAGACTTAAGACTATTACCTACTGTGTCACAAAATTCTCTGCATAAACTGATTTTTAGAATGCAGTGATTAAGTTCACCAAAGTTTTTTTTTAATTCAGATATAATTGATATATTACATTTTACTAGTTTAAGGTATACAACATAATGATTCAATATTTGTATATGTTGCAACATGAACACCACAATAAGTCTGATTAATGTCCATAACAGCACATAGTTATGCATTTTTTTTCCAGCAATGAGAACTTTTAAGATCTACTCTTAGAAGCTTTCACATACACAATGCAGTATTGTAGGCTATAGTTACCATGCTGCACATGACATCCCCAGTATTTATTTATTTTATAACTGGAAGTTTGTACCTGTTGGCCCCTTTCCCCTATTTTGCCTCCCTGTCCCACGCCCACCTTTGGGAAACCACCAATCTGTTCTTTGTACCTACGAATTTGTTGGTTTTTTTTTTTTTTTCTTTAGATTCCACAAATAAGTAAGGTCATACAGTATTTGCCTTTGTCTGTCTGACTTCCTTCACTTACTAGCATGATGCCCTCAACTCCATCCATGTTGTCAAAAATGACAGGATTTCAATCTTTCTTATGGCTGAATTATATATATATAATACATATGCATATCACAATTTCTTTATGCATTCATCCACTGATGAACACTGAGGTTGTTTCCATGTCTTGGCTATTGAAAACATTGCTGCAGTGAACATGGGGGTGCATATACCTTTTTGAGTTAGTGCTTTTGTTTTCTTTAGATAAATACCCAGAAGTGAAATTGCTGGATCGTATGGTAGTTCTAGTTGTAATTTTGTGAGAAACCTCCATTGTATCTTCTACTGTAGCTGAGCCAATTGACTTTCCCTCCAACAGTGCACAAGGGTTCCCTTGTATCTACATCCTCACTAACACTTGTTTTTTCTCGTCTTTTTGATTATAGCCATTCTAACAGGTGTGAAGTGATATCTCACTGTGGTTTATATTTGCATTTTCCTGATAATTAGTAATGTTGAGCATCTTTTCATGGGCCTGTTAAACATCTATATGTCTTCTTTGGAAAAAAGATCATCTGCCCATTTTTTAATTGGATTGCTTATCTTTTTGCTATCTAGTTGTACGTGTTCTTTATATTTTTGGGTATTAATCCTTTATCAGATATATGATTTGCAAATATTTTCTCTCATTTGGTAGGTTGCCTTTTCATTTGGTGATGGTTTCCTTTGCTGTGCAGAAGCTTTTTGTTTTGATGTAGTCCCACTTGTACATTTTTACAACCAAAGGTTTTCTGACTAAGACTCCAGATTCAATCCTGGTGCCCCCACTTACAAATTAATTAAACTTAGACAAATAAGGTAAACTCTTTAAGATTCAGTTTCATTTGTAAATTGGCTATAATTATGTTTATAGTGTTGTTGTAAAGAATACACAAGAGGGCGCCTGGGTGGCTTAGTTGGTTAAAGCAACTGCCTTCGGCTCAGGTCATGATCCTGGAGTCCCGGGATCAAGTCCCACATCGGGCTCCCTGCTCAGCGAGGAGCCTGCTTCTCCCTCTGACCTTCCCCCCTCTCATGTACTCTCTCTCATTCTCGCTCTCTCAAATAAATAAATAAATCTTTAAAAAAAAAAAGAAAGAAAAGAATACACAAGATAATATGTAAGTCTAGGACACTGTATGACACATAATAGGAATTCAATAAATGGTAGTTTACTATTATTATTATTATTGAACTCTTTGAGAAAATTTGTAATTTAGGATTAATTCTGAGTGCACAAAATTTGATCTGCAAACATTTCCTATCTAGAGTCAATAAATAATAAAAGAAAAGTGGAGATAACAGGAGTATGACATTGCTTTTGGATGATGCCACCAAAAGTAAAGAGAACACAATAAAAAAAAAAAAAGGAGGTGGAGTGTCAGACAAACTGGGATGAAAGTGGCTTATTAAAAAAGGTGCATGTGATGTGATGAGCACTGGGTGTTATACATAACTGATGAATTGCTGAACATTACCTCTGCAACTAATGATGTACTATATGTTGGCTAATTGAATTTAAATTGAAAAAAAGAAAAGAAAATGTGATATGAAATTTGAAGACTCTCTAGCTAAGTTGTAGAATTGCTAATGTATTCTTCATTATGAGAGATTTAACTAGCTTTCAGCTAGGGCTCTCTGGAAAGTCAGAAACTAAGGACAGTTAGTGAAAAATATTACTGAAAAAAACCAAGTTGATTATTTTTCTTGGATAACATGGATATTTAATCGCTCAGCAGGAAAAATATATGAGGAAGATCCACATGGTGAGGGGAATTGAGAGATATAATTAGTTGATCAAAATGTCAATTATAATTTCATTAATAGGAGGGAGCTCCTACTTAAATAGGCCTAAATCCCAGATGGGATCCAAGGATGTTTAGACATGGACAGGTGACTGAAGAATCATCATTGAAGCTTATGCATTCAATAAAAATTACTCTATCTTTCTTATTATGAGCTTAGTGAAATTATCATCCCTACCTAGTTGCTACCTAGAAAGACTTTTCTGCAGTGTTCTGAAGTTCAGGGTCATGAAATGAAACAGATGTCCCATTTTTATAAGGTACTATAATGCTAAAGAGTCATGAGTTGTCTCATAATCGTTCTTTTTAAACTCACGAGAATAACCCAATGCAGCTTTAAACTTGGATGCCCAGAGTTTAATTGAGGAGCATCTAATGAAAGGAGAATCTACAGAAGTGTGGACGACATTAAGCAAACACTTCACTTGGTGAAACACCGGGGGTGGGCAACAATGAAGTTGTAACTACTCCTAAGTCTAGCAATCTTGAGGAAGGTATTATATGACAGAGCCTAACAAAAGAGGTAGCCATGGGAAGGGGGCTGAGAGGAACTCAGCAACTGCCCGAATTGCACCTAAGCTTGAAGGGAGCAGAGAACATAAATAGCCTCTCTATCCAGCCTCACTCAGATTTCCCCCTTAGCCTCCCTCTGAAGTCAGAAGGCAAACGATTCTGCGTCTGTCAAGTTTACCTTTCTTTGGCTCAGAACAGGCCAGTGAAGGGGAAAGAATGGATCTGGAAGGGAAAACAGAAAGTAACCAGCCCACCAGCCATGAATCACATGATTCCTTTCATTCTAATGGAGTCAGTCGCTGTTTGAGTCCATTTATTATGTGTCTTCAGAACAAGAGGATAAGAATATGAGAATCTTTCTGTAAGCCTAGGGTGAAAGGAAGTGAATCGAGTGGGTAACAAGGTATGTTGGAAAGGCTGAACGGCTGGAGTTAAAACTGTGCGTTTGGCCACATATTAAATCCTGTCCCTGCTACTTATTTGGGTGTGCAGCTTGGGCAAGGACTTAAGCCCTCAAAACCTCAGTTTTCTCAGCTATAAAATGAAGAGAAAAATATCACTATCGGGTAGAGTTGTAAGAAATAAATGAGATAAAGCATGTGACGTGCTTAACATAGTACTAGGCAGGCACACATAGAGCCTTAGTAATGAGAATCATATTTGTTTATTTTTGTTGTTTTCAGCAGACTAGTAGAAGTAATGGATTTTCCACTGAGCCTAATTCCAAAGATCTATTTTGAAAGCCTCACTGTCAACTGTTTTCTTTTTTAAATCAACTGCAGTGACCTCCTTATTGTGGAACTATCCTCCTTCTATTATTGGTGAGGAGAGAATATTAATTACCCCCACTCCACTGTCACTATCCATTCCCTTTTTAGTCAGAGAATCCTTTGAAATTTATTTATGCACAGCTTATAGAGAAAGACTGTTTTCTCCAGCCTCCTGGGTAGTTAGATGTAGCCATGGGACTGAGACCTTTCCAGTGAGATGTGAGCAGAAGTGATGCGTACAGCTTCCAGGCCAGACTCTTAAAAGCAAACAGATCAGGGGCGCCTGGGTGGCTCAGTCGTTAAGCGTCTGCCTTTGGCTCAGGTCATGATCCCAGGGTCCTGGGATCGAGCCCCGCATCAGGCTCCCTTCTCTGCAGGAAGCCCGCTTCTCCCTCTGCCCCTCCCCCTGCTTGTGTTCCCTCTCTCGCTGTGTCTCTCTGTCAAATAAATAAATAAAATCTTTAAAAAAAAAAAAAAAGCAAACAGATCATCCTATACTTATTCTTTTTACCTTTTGACAAGCCTGAAAAAATGTAATGGAGGTGAGCCATTTTTAAACAGGAAGTGAGGACTCACCCTGAAGGGAGGTGCAGTGAGATAAAAATCTCTCATGGAGCAGAGACAATCTATACCTTTGGACCCTGCCAGCTCAGACTTACTTGAGAGGCAAATAAATATCTACCTTGTTTGAACCAATAACCTATGAGTTGTATAAATGGTGGATAAACACATAGATACATAGATATAGATATACATACATATGGATGGATGGCTGGGCAGACGGATGGACAGATAGACAGATTTACGTAGGGATATAGAGACAGAGACAGAGATAGATAGAGATAGGATGAGGATGATGTTATAGAAGTGAGTTGGAGGCCAACATAAACTCCTGGGTACTGTCCAAAATTTAAGAATTTTTTTTCAGCCGTTAAGATTTAGGAAAAGAAGTAAAACAGGATAGCAATAATAGCCTTGTCCAGAGAGATATCTTATATATATTTTTAGACTCTTTACCCTTTCTTTTAGGAACTCTCCCTGCCAGAAATTTCTTCTCTTTGGAGAAGAACACCGAGGAACTATTGTGTAGGCAGGTCAGGAAGGATGAATAAAACTCAGGTCTCTAAATCTGGACTAAGAACAAAGCCCGGTACTCCTTTGTCATTTCCCTTTGTCTTGGCCTTTGTGGCCTCCAAAGAAAGCAAGCTCGGGATTTTCTCAAAGTTATAAGGCTCCCGTGATTCATCTCTTGAGAAACTTGGTTATTGCAGGGGTAGGACAATGCCAGGAGCACAGTTCTTAAGGAGTGGGGGAGGGAGGGGTTTGAGCAATGGCCCTAAGTGAAGCCTCTAGTAGTCTATTGAGCACCTCCCATTGACCATGTGCTCTACAAGCATTACCCAATTTAATCTTTACTGTATCCCTGCAAAACATTTTTTAAAATCCTAAGTTTTAAAATAGGGAAACTGAGACTCAAAGAGATTAGGAAAGTATTAAGTGTCACAGGAGTACTTGTTCAAGATTGTCACACAGCTAACAGTTGTCAGGGTCAAGGTTCACATCTAGATCTACCGGGCTCCGAAGTCTATGTTTTTCTTCACTGAACTTCACCTTTTCCCATATATATACACATACCTCTAAGGGATGCTATGAGAATAAAGCATGATACTAACATGTTAAGCCACAGTTTAATATAGAACATAGCAAACGCTCAATAAATAATGCCCATTCCTACTACTATTCCTATAACCTTTATTATTATCCTCACGTACCATAATATTAATAAATTACAAATTTTGCCTAATGTTCAGTGATGGTAGATGATATAGAACATAGTTTTTAGATCTTGTCATTTCTTAGGTCCCCTAGACCATTTCAGCATTTCATTTATGCCTTCAGGGAAGGCAAACTTCTGCTATAAGGTTCTGACCTGTGTATCTCCTATTTGCCTTCCTGAAGCAAAGAAGTAAATGGGTGGAAATAGAGGCCATCTGTCAAAGGAAAGGTCTGTTTTGGAGCATCCAGAGGGTAAATATGTAGTGTTCTTCTTTAGAAGATGGGCTAATGCAAAAGTCATCCATGAAATGACCATTTACCTTACCAACCATTTAATAAGGCAAAGCACGGTCATAGGTACAAAATAATATGCTAATACTAAAAAGATGAAATAATCTAAGAGAAATGAAAGCATACTTGAAGCAGTAAAAAGTAAAATAAAAAAGTAGATTCCAAGAATAAAAAGAAATAATATAATCAATGAAAACTAGATAAAATGAAGCAAATAAAAACTAGGAAATAGATATTAGTGAAATAAAATATTATAACCAAAGCCACTGCAGACTAAGAAAATTAAGATAAAGAGAGCCCCAGAAACATTTTAAAAATAAAACAAAATGGGGGGAAAAAAAACATTAGAAAGTAGAAAATTAACCAGTTACGGTATTATGAGGTATGAGAATAAAAGCCAAAGAGTTTTATTAGCATGCATAAAAGAGGTGGCCTCCAAGGCCCGGAGCATAAACCCTCACATGGAAACTACCCAGGCTTTCAAAGCCAAAGCACCAAGTTACTAAACTATAAAAAGTACCACCAAGCAGCCAGTTCCTCTACTCAGCATCCTAGCCATCAATCTTGACTCCACTTTTCATCACCTCACGTCCACCCCAATCAGGAAATCCTGTTGATTCACCTGCAGTGTTCAGTTGGAATCCACCCATTTTTCATCACCTCTACGGCTGATATCCTACTCCAAGGGTTGGCCCTTTCCCTGCTTTTATTCTTGCATGCATCCACTTCTCCGCTCCATGGAGGCCAGAATAATATTCTATAAAGTCAGAAGGGTCACTTCACTTGCCATTCTCCTGATTAAAAGCATTGAACACCTCTGCCTTCCGTTTATATCAGAAGCCAGATCTCATACCGTGACCTATAGGATCCTGTGTAGATGGCCCCAGCTCTCTGACCTACCTCAGTTTCACCTCGGTCTCAAGCTCACAAACTTCCCACTGGGCTTTCTTCCTATGTTCTTTTAGCTCCTAGAACAGGCCAACTTTTTCTCGTCTTAGAGTATTGGCCTATGCTCCAGGGCACACAGTCTCTACCATCAGAATGCACAACTCCCAGGATCTCTTTATGATGGCCTCATTATAATGCTCCGAGTCTTAGCCTCAAGTCCCAGATCCTTAGACAGACCTCCAATCACCCAAATTAATTAAACTCTTTTTCTAATTATTACCAATCCCAGATCCTATTAACTTCCTAGAAGTTTACAATCTGTAATTTAGTACATATTTATTTACCTGCTCATCTCCCCCAGTAGAATGTAAGCTCCATGGGAGCAGAGACAACAGCTATGTAATTCAACACTGTGTGTAGCTGGCACCTGGTGTAGGACTGGACTCCTATTAGTTTCTCATAAATATTTGCTGAATGAAACACCATACTGTGGGTGGGCTTCCTTTCCAAAGCTTTGGACTCCCTAGTGGGTAAGAATCCTCAAGATTCTTGGACAGAAAGCAGGATGCTTGGTCTCCATGCCCTTCACCCACATCTGGCCTCCCACTTGCCCATGAGTACTGCCTACCTTAGATATTAGTGTTAGGATAACTGGGCACAACAAGATTGAATTCTGTGGCCCGTCTCCTTGATTGGTATAGTTTGCAATCTGGTCACAGTCTCCCTTCCTGCAGTGGCTCTTTGTTCTTGAACAAAATAAGGTTGAATGACACGGCATTGCCTTCATTGCCAAAAATGATCAAACATCAGCAATTTCTTATTGTTCAACTTAATACATACACACCAGTCCACAAAAAAGGGAGCATAGAATTAATGTTAAAGAACGTGCTACAAATAATAAAATGTATCCAACCAGTCTCTCAAAGGCTACTGTGACATATGGGCATATTTTTTATGTGTATATATGTATTTTTTTAATTTAAATTCAATTAGCCAACATACAGTACATCATTAGTTTCAAACATAGAATTCAGTAATTCATCAGTTGCATATATATGGGCATATTTTTAAATAAAAGATGCCGGCAAACACTCAGAAACTAAATTCTGGTTCAATACCGGTTTTGTCTATATCAGACCGTGAGTATCAGTACCTTTTTCTATGAGACCGAAATAAACTATCATCTCTTTACCCCTGACATTTCTGGTCAGGATAAAAAAGCAGGAAAAAATCATAGCACTGGTTCACCCAGCCCAGCATTCAGGAACAAATCAGCTAAAATATAAGACAGATATCCCACACATGCCCAACAGTGACCAGCAAGGCGTTTGGAAGCCCCCAGTAAGGTACATACACTGCTAAGGACTTATATTTTGAAGAGTATGAATACATAGATTTCTCCTCCAGAAGAACTCCATATACTTCCAGATACCACTCCTCATAGTGCAGAATAAATGTCACTGACTCTTGAATTCAGTGTTTTACATCAGAAATTTTCCAAGAGTCTAAGAATTGCGAGAGCAAGCAGGACGCTTTGCAAAGTCTAGCATCAAACCCCATGCCAAGCCATCACCCACGGAGGTGGGATGGGCCTTAGTGAATTCAAAACCCAGGCGATTCAAAAACTAACTAAACAAATTAGACAACCATTTTTTATTTATGTTCCAATAAAACTTTATTTGCAAAAACAGTCAGTGCGCCAGATTCAGCCCATGGGCCTTAGTTTGCCAACCCCCACACTAGAATCTAAAGAAGACAGAAGCCGTCAAAACTGGCTTCACAGTAGACAACCATTTTTAAGGCAGGCAAAGGAAGCAGCGATTCACTGAAAACATATTTTATGAAAACACAGCTCATTGAAGATCAAGGGAAGCAAATTTGGCAGTTGTACAAAGGCATCCAATAATCTCTGACAAAGAGGTAAGAGTTGAATTGAAGAAGGAAGAAAGTGCCTGTAGCTACACATAGTATCCCTAGTGTATAGCTGAAAAAATTATGAATTGGTAATATAGTTAGCCTCCTCCCACCCTGTGTTTTGATAATAACACAACCACTGCAGGCTTATATTATCACCACAGGTAACAAAGGGGATATTAAGGTGAAATTAAACTCCAGCAAACATCTGATATGGAATGTAGTGGCCGTGTCTGCTTACTGATACTTACAAACTATAGAGTCCACCAAATGCTTTCCTGAGCTCTTAGTGAATTAAAACTGGTTTGGTTTTTTTTTTAATTCAGTGAATGACAAACTTTATATGAGTTTTAAAAAATTCTCATTGTCACCCCAAGCAAGATACCTTTAAGGGAAAAAGCTGTTTCAAGGATATGCGTTGTTGGGGGGTAGCTTGAGGGAAAAGGTGAGTCTGAGGATGGAAGGAATATAGAGAAGCCAAGAGGCAGCAAAAGAGGATGGCCTCGCTGCTCTGTAGGAAACAAGAAAGATTGTTTTTGCTTCCAGAGAAGGAGGACAGACAGACCGGCAGGATGGGGAGCGGGCAGGCAGGACAGTGATAAATGGAGCCATCTAAGGCTTTGTGGTGAAGAACCTGAAGGGCCCCCCAGCCAAAACAACTTTAAAGAAGCTCATGTTTAATTGGAAGCTGTCTCTGTCGAAGCCTGTTTCTTTAGTGCAAAGCAAGTCTTGAGTAAATTCTGCTCTGAGTCCTGAGTAAATTCTGCTCCTGCTTGCTTTGGCGGTATCATGTGCAGAGAAACCAGAAGAGGGCTAAATTTCACGTCAATTTCACGATGGCCCAGGAGAGAAATTGCACAAAGAAGAAATAGGTCTGTGGCAGAAGGGATCTTCAGAATGCTGATCACCCTACCCTCATTTCCCCTTCAGCCTCAAGAATTCATGAAGGTCTTGGTGAGGATTTTGGACATGCATTGGGAATGCAGTTCTGCAGCTAAACTGAACGTCACCCATATCCTCAGGGGTCAGGAGTCCCAGGCGTCATCTGCGTTTTGCTTCTGTGAAGCCATTTGTTCCTAAATTGTCTGTGTTCATTTGAAAATACTTTTTGATGTCCCAGAAGGACCAAATGTCAAATCAACAACACGAGTTGCATTTCGTGGTCAAGAAAGCCAAATCTAATTTGTTAATCAGTTTTTTGAAGTACGTTCTCAAAATTTACCTGTGACAGACAAAAGTGAACAATGACTAGAGTCAAGAAGAATGATCAGAAAGGTACAAAAATATCTTCCGTTTAAATTTCCATTTTCAGAGGGGATTGTTCCTTGAAACAAAACCCTCTGCATTATGCAGTAGTCAGGAGACACAAGACATTTTTAGATTAGGTGATTCTCTGCTGGGAAATGAAACGATTGTGAAATTCAAGTACACTGCCCAAATGCAGACCCTGCTGTATTTTGTTTTATTTTTTTTAATGAGAAGACACAAACTTATAAAACTTGGCCACTTTGATGACTTTTTATTCAATCATTTACAATTTTAGAACTTACCATTAACTTCACCAAATATTCGAAGTTTCTCACAGATGGCAAAAAAAGAGGAAAAATAGCATAGAGGTAATCCAGATTTCAACTTTCAGTGATCTGTTTTAAGACATCGTCTTCCCAAAATGTATCATACCTCTGAGTAATAATTTCCTATTAATATAGAATATTTTTATACCCCTATCAGTTAAGATATCCATAAATGGCATACAAAGAAGTTTGTATGTCATTCATTTGCTCAATAGTCAAAATGGCTACAGACCAAACATGTTAAGAGCCTGAATGAGAATATAAGGAAAAGAAGCAGAAATAAACAATATTCAGGAGGTAGAACCCAGAGTTCTTGGTGGCCAAGGGATTGTAACCAAGGGTGACCATCCCATTGTGAGTGATGAGATAAAAAGAGGAATACACATGCATATTGTAAGACATTCACATTTGATTAATGCCTATCTTATTATCTGAAATATTAACTCACAAAATTTATAGCACCTACTGAAGTTTATATTTTTACATCGCCAGGATGTTATTTTGCCGCTTCTATAATTGCAATTTTGAGGATGCATAACAGAGTCATCTTCAAAACGCTATAATTAAGGATGACAGCTCTCCACAATAAATCTAAACTTGGAGAACTTATGGTTTTGCTATGTAAATTTGCAATGAAATGAGTACTTGACAATTTTTAAAGCAAAAGTAAAAACTGGTCACAGGCAAATCTGTTATTACACTAGAATTACAAAAATAAATCTTTCAAATACATAGATTATTAGTCAAGATTTCTTCATTGTGCAAACCAAAGGGTCCACATATCAAAAAGCAGAAGTTGAAAAAACTAAGATGATTTATTCTCCAAGTAACTTTAGGTCAAAGTTAAAGATGACTTATTAGGGTCATAAAATAGCAGTGGATGTAGTAAATTTATGTCTTTGCTTTGTTCCCTGTCATATTGTAACCAAGCTATTTCTACCCTGCCATAATGTCTATTTTTAATCAGACAGTATTAGGCACAGCAGAGCAAACCACAAGTCACAAGGACAGATGACCGTAACTCTATTTATGTTTGAGATAGATTTCTGTGACATTGCATATAAGCAGGATTTATAAATCAAATTAAATTTCCACTTCACTTCCATAATAATTTTGCTTCTAATGAAATCATTTTGACCCTAAATTTCATCTTTAAAAACATACTTGGAGAAAACATAAATTTTTCTTCAGGTTTCTAGAGTAACCACAGTAATCTAAAAAAATAACATCTACTCTTTATTGATTAAATGCTGCCCATGATAAAGTAGGGTAATGAAGAAATCTCAAAGCTTCACGATGTTTATATCTGAAGTGTTCTCTGGTAAGACTAAACAGCGGTACGTAAGGCCTCGTTTTGCCTAAGTAAGTATACCATAGTTTTGCTTTAAACAACTTCTAAGCCCTCAGACTCAGTGAGTCCTTGTCTTGAGCTGGCTGAGCTGGCTGAGTGGGTCCCCCAATTCTTCAAAGGTAAAATTCTGTTTACGTGCACATTACCTTAGAAGGGAAGAAGCATTAAAAATTTAAAATGTCATTCCCAAATTTACCAGTTCATTGTATTGACTTAAAGTGTGGCATACATATACTTCACATGCTTTTTGTTTTAGGATTTTATTTATTTATTTGTCAGAGAGGGAGAGAGCACAAGCAGGGGGACCCTGGGATCGTGACCTGAGCCGAAGGCAGACACTTAACCGACTGAGCCACCCACGTGCCCCTACTTCACATCCTTTTTAAGGCAGCAAATGCACTGGCATTTTAGTAAGATTTGCACCACAGGTGCTTTCCCAGGCAACCCAATTCAGCTGCGTGTGTAAAGTCGTAGGTACAGGCTTTCTCGCGTGGATGTGGTAAACTAGTGACTCCTAGTGGCTGGTACATAGTTGTGCAAGTACCTCTTTCCAGCAAAGTCAAAAAGAAGGGGAAAAATAATATATACTGCTTCATTCCCTAATGTCCAACATTATCGAAAAAGCAAACCACAAAACTAGAAAGATTAATTTCCAACAAGAAGGCAATGTGTTAACAAATTCAAATAATGTCACCATGATGATATGTAATGAAATCATGCTCAAGTTTAATTATAAGTACTAGGGAAAAAAATAAACACTGTTTTTGATAAAATAGGTTTAAAAAGCAGAGTCAAAGTGGTTCATTTATTGTGAAATGTCACCATAAAATATATATACATATGTATATACATACTGGAAGGTACTAGAGAAAGATGGACATGATCGTATCAAGGCAGTAATATTATGTATTTTTCTTATTAAAGATTTTTTTTTCGAGAGTGGTTTTAGGTTCACAGCAAAATTGAGATGAAAGTACAGAGATTTCCCATATACTCCCTGCTCCCCCACATATAGACCCTCCTCCCTCATTATCAACATTCCCCACCAGAGTGGCACATTATTACAACTGATGAACCTACAAGGACACATCATTATCACCAAAGTCCATAGTTTATATGAGGGTTCACACCAGGTGCTGTACGCTCGAGGGGTTTGGACAAATGTAAAATGACACATATCCATCGTAATAGTATCATACAGAGTATTTTCCCTAAAAATCCTGTGTATTCTATATTTTTAATGTTTCAAACATCTTTTGTTTTCCTAATTAAAAAATGTTAAAGAAAAGAAAATATCTAAATTGTGAATTTCTTTCAGAGTAACATGTAAGGATAAGCTAACAATGAACTTCTCAAAATTCCAAATCTAATCCACTATTTCTCTCCAACACCTATCTACCCTTATAGCCCCACGCCCTCTTACTTCCTCAGGGAAGTCTTCCCTAACACCTTAGTCTGGGTAGAAGTACTTTATTAAACGTTCTCATCTTTGAGACCCTATTTTTTCCTTCAGAACATATCTCACTTTGTGATTATTAGAGTGACTGCTACGGTTTGTGTCTTCCACTAGATTGTGAGAGAAACACTGTGTATACAGGAAGCACTCAATACAATTTGTGGAATAAACTGAAGGGCAGCACGTACTCAATGAGGTATTTAACTTGCACAACTTCCTGCCCCCACTGCTGTGGCAACTGGATCAGAACAAGGCACAGGTGTGATCCTTCATTCAATTTTCAATTTTCACCAGTCCACATAAGAATTCTGATGATCTGGGTGCCTGGGTGGCTCAGAGGGTTAAGCGTCTCCCTTCAGCTCAAGTCATGATCTCAGGGTCCTGGGATCGAGGCCCACATCAGGCTCCCTGCTCAGTGAGGAGTATGCTTCTCCCTTTCCCTCGGCCACTCTCCCCATGCTCTTGCTCTTTCTCTCTCTCTCTCTCAAATAAAGAAATAAAATCTTAAAAAAAAAAAAAAAAGAATTCTGATGATCTTAGAATTACCTAATTCCCTGGGGTAGAGTTAATTAGAATCTCTGTCTCTTTATTTCCTCCTATCAACTCCTTATATAATCTAGAATGAAACACATTGAAAGACTGAAAATTTTTCATTTGGGCCCCCTATTTTGTCTCCTGAAGCTGTTTCTCTCCCATACCCTCCTGCATAACGACTTCAGCCCCAAACCCGTCCTCTCCATCCTTCCTGATACCATCCAAACTGACCAAAAGTTGTTGTGAATCTACAGAAACAACAGTCCCTCTTTCAAGAACCAGTTTCAGCCAATATTCCTTAAACCTAGTGAATTTCCACCGGTCTATGCTTGTTGCAGTCCTGTAAAACATTTCCTCCTCCTTTCCCAAGTAATTAAGCTGCTGCCACGTCTTCTTACAGCGGCCATTATCTAATAAAGGCTGTGCTCACAGAGCCCTGGTCCATTTTCTTCCACACTAGCTAATCAGCAAGTGAAAGAGAAGAGATGACATGTTTGTCCCACTCTTCAGAATGTACACAGCATCCAGCACAGCCTACTTGGAGCCTAACAGTATTTTTCAGTTGAACTTAAGTGATTGAAAACTAGAGCGTGTTGTTCAGAAACTGTCATGATAGGCTAAAAGCAAAAATCTACATCCTCACTACATTTTCCCACTTTTTCAGCTCAAGGTAGAGATGCACCAAGGAATGAATAACCCAGAGTCCAGGAAAAGCAGGAAGGAGACAGATAATGAAGATGAAGGGAGTGTTCCTGAGATGTTACAGAAGTGAATGGCTTCCATCTGGCCAGGAGCAATTTTCAGGGGTTCCTCTAATGTCAGGTATGTTTCGCCTGTGAAAGGTAAAACACACTGGTGTTGGAAGGAAGGAAGAAAAGAAGGGAGGAAAGAAGAAAATCCCATCACTAATTAAAGCAGCATTTGCCATTTTCAAAGCTGCAATGAAGTGTAATATGTGAAATGGGGAATAAGAAAGGAAAGGAGGGGAGAAAAGAGAGAGAGAGAGGTCTTAAGAAAAACTACACTTTTCTTATTTTTCTCTCCAGACTGGAAATGTAAGAAAGAAATGTAAGAAATTTAAAAAATCGATAAACCAAAAGAACTACAAAAATATTCATCTTTATAAAAATATGTGGGGGTGCCTGGGTGGCTCAGTTGTTAAGCGTCTGCTTTCGGCTAGGTCATGATCCCAGGGTCCTGGGATCGAGCCCCGCATCGGGCTCCCTGCTCAGCGGGAAGCCCGCTTCTACCTCTCCCACTCCCCCTGCTTATGTTCCCTCTCTCGCTGTGTCTCTCTCTGTCAAATAAATAAATAAAATCTTTAAAAAAAAAGTGAAAATCTTTTTAAGAAACCCATTTAATTATATTTTATATTTAAGTAATTATACTAAAACATGTGAGCTTTACCCCCACGCACAATCACCTCACTTTAATATTCTGAAGGTACTGACAGCTGTGAACAATACGAAGTCACTTACTTAGCACGTTATGTGCCTGAATCAAGCTATTAAACATTATGGGCTTCTGGGTCCCAGGATGAAAACCAGGGCAAGGGTTTCCAGGTCACTGAGGAAATAGCATGATCCACTATGAATGTATTTAATGTAATGTAAACAAATCTTATTTTCAACTCCTCTCCACACTAATATTGGAGTTCTAAAGCAGGGAAATTATGACAATTATGTATCCAAGTAATAAAGTGTTGGCAATCTTCAGAGGTAGGAAAAAAATAGCAGGCAGTATAATACATCTTATGTAAAAATATATAAAGCACAAAATCACAATAAATTAGTCATCTGTGTTGTAATTAATTTAAAGAACGGCTTTTGGTGTGCAGAGAAATTGACATTCCAATAAAATGATGATCCCAGGTTTGACTTGCAGCACTCCTCTTTCTCTTGACTCCTAATTATCAATCATATTAAATTATTTAGCTCTCTGAAGAAGGACACTTGCTGAGTTTCATTTTAACACCATGCCTATGGTTGTATTCCAGAAATTTCTTAGGAAACAGCCATGTGGGTTTCTAGGTAAGATGGTGACATAACCCTATGGGTCTAACTCCTCCACTACCAAATTTCCCATGAAGAGAAAAAGAAATGTAAGAGTCAAGGGAAATGTGATTTAGTGATAAGAACTAGGATCGGGTAACATCCACATGCCAGGTTCTTAAAGGAAATGCTGTAAAAGAAAGTGCGAACAGGACTGAAAGTTCCATGAATTCTGCCATTAAAGGGGCTATGGGCCCGGGAGAAAAGTGAGAAATACCTCCAAACACTTGACCAACACCTGCTCATTCAGAGTTGAGTGGCAGTCAGGAGACCTCTGTCCAGTAAGGGTCCTCAAAAGGGACAATGCTGTCTCCAAGGGGGTGAAAGTTGATTCTTAAGGGTGGGAGAAAAAGGATATATACTCTATAAGTATATACATACTTAAGCAGCAAGGAGGCAATAATGAAAAATAAAAAGATTGAGAAACATTGTTATATAGCATCAGCTACAGAGAAGGGCTTTTTGGACACAGGAACCACTGAGCAGTGGTAACAATGTTCACACTCCCTCACAGGGCTCCCTAAGCACCTGCCAGAGGTCTCACTGGAAGAGGCAGTTTATTGTTGCAAATACATCACATGCAACCCCCATCCTGATCTCCTTAGACTGCAAAGAAAGCACAGTGCTTTTAACAAAAGAAAGAGTTTGGTTTTGTTTTTAAAGAAAACAGAAAACAGAAAAAATACACAAACCTTAAAATAGAATGTCAACACTAAAGTAGAAAATCTAGTGATAGCTTAATTCTCTTACTGAAACAGATTCACAGGTTATGTCAAATAAATTCTAATTATATTTTTGTTTACAAAAGAGGTAACTAAACCAACATTACTAAGCAAAAGAATACAGGCAAATGAAAACAAAGTACATAAATATGCCATGGGAGATACAGAGTGGGCTGTGGGACCAGTGATATAAGACAAGAAAAATTCAAGCCAAAAAGCACTGATTTATCAAAGATGATTTTTAGAAAAGCCATGAATATATCTATTTCTACATATTTAAATATATGAAGCCACACTGGTAAAGACTAAAATACAATAGCTCTCCCTCAGTATTTGATGAAAAAAGGAGATTAAAATAAAAATCAGAGTATTTGAATGATATAATGATATAATTAAAATGTTTTATTTATATATATATCTCCATAAAAATGGAGGTTACATATTCTTCCCAAGAAGCCATGAAAATCTTACAAAAATTTATTATATATTAGACTACAAAGAAAACATCAATAAATTCCAAACACTAACTATCTCATAGGTCATATTATCTGACCACAATGCAGTACAAGTAGAAACAAATTGTTAAATGTAAAACTAGGGAGGTGGGGAATTTCTTCGAAATGAATAAATTTCCCAAAGAACAATTAGGTCAAAGAAAAAAAAAAAAACCCTGAAATTACCAACTACTTTACATAAAAATTAAAATGTTATAGCTCAAACTTACATACACAATGAAAACAGTTTTAAGAGGTAAATTCAGATCAATGAGGTTTTATTCCTTAAAAAAAGTAAATTCAAGAAATTACACAATGAACATCAAAAGTGTCCTATCCAAGCAAAAAGAAGAAAAAAATAAAGTTGTAAATTTAGAATCAAGTTAACCAGACAGTCAAGAGGGTAGGCAGAGAATAGCAATAGCTCAAGT
The DNA here is from genome assembly GCF_002201575.2 of Neomonachus schauinslandi. NCBI lineage: Eukaryota > Metazoa > Chordata > Mammalia > Carnivora > Phocidae > Neomonachus > Neomonachus schauinslandi. The sequence continues at coordinate 168,169,662 of NC_058404.1, forward strand.
CCTGATTATACTAAAATGGCTACATTCTTTGCTCTAAATTTGAGTTACATTAAAATGTTAATGCCCTTGGCTTTAATTTTCTCATTTTTTGAAAGTTCTCTAAAAAAGTTAGTCTAACTAGATAAAAATTACATTCACACAGATATTTATTGCAGTATTTTCTACAATGCTGAGCCCAAATTCTCAATAGCAGGGGAAAGATGAATATAATGTGGTATATATGATAAAAATATACAAAACCACTAAAAAAAGACTTTATAATTATGGAGACTCTAAATACCTTTTAGGGGAGTTCACAATGTGGGTGGAAAATATTGGGCATGTTTCCCGATACCCTCTACCACCACAGTCTGGCTTTAGAAGAATATAAGCAAAGCCAACCAGCGCCATACAACAGAGCACAACCTGTGAATGACTCCATTGCCTGGCTCCACCAACCTCTCCAATCTTACATCCCACAGCTCCCTATATACATTTGTGATAGATAATATGCAGTGATGGCCACCATCACTTTATTCCCTCCCTATAGACATATGTCACTCCAACCATCAAGAGGTGGAGTCGGTCCTCTCACTTGAATCCAGGCTGGACTTGTGATTTGTTTGACCTTTAGGAAGTGGGAGGATATGATGTTCTGGAACCTCTGAGCCCAGACTTTAAGAAGTCCAGCATCTTCTGCTTCTTCTCTTTTGGAAGACAGATGCCATATAAAAAGTTGACTACCCTGAGATCATTATGCTGTGAAGAACCCCAAGACAGCTACCTGGAGAGGCCATGTGGAGGAGCACCAAGGTGCTCTTTGTGTCAACAAAAAAGAAGAGGAAGGAAGAGAGAAAGAGGAAGAGGAAGAAAAAAGCAATGACGACCTTTAAGTGAAGGGTTCTTGTACTTCCCAGCCCAGCCCAACTGGCAGCTAAACACAACTAGTTAGTTGAGTGGCCCTAGCAGATGCCCTAGCATCTAGTGAGAGGCCCTAGCAGATGCCATTTGGAGCAGAAGAATCACCCTGCTGAGTGCAGTCAACCCATGAAATTGTGAAACACAATAAATTGTTGTTTTAAATCATTAAACTTTGGGATGACTTGTTACAAGGAATTTGATAACGGAAACACATTTGATATTTTAGTCATACCAAACTATTCAGAAACTACTATGTCTGTGAGTTTGCACATTCTACGTTTTTGCTCCTGCCTTTGCACACTGTATAAACTTCTAGTCCACTTGAAAGACCCAACTAAGCATTTCCTCTTCTGTGAAGTCTTCCCAGAATATCTCAGGCAGTTACTCTTCATGACTCTAGATGTCCTAATATACTGACACAGAATACTTCTTTCACTGCCCTTTCACACTGAGAGACATATTTGGTGCCACGTCTACCTTCACACTCTGAGTTCCTCGTGGTCAGAGACGGTGATGTTATCATTTCCATATTTCCATTGCTTAAAACAATACCTAAAAAGTAAGCCTATGAAGCAGAAAGGATTATTTCTGTTTTATATATGTGGAAACTGACATATAGAGTGCTAAGTTAATGTGCTCAAGTCACTCAGAAAGTTGAGTTAAATGTATAGAGAGTATGAAAGAATGAAATTCTATTAGCTCAAGAAGTGTTTGCAGGTGACTCCATCTTTCATTGATCTGTTTCTCCTCTTATGTCCAATAGCACTTATCCCTGAAAAAATATCCATATGGAACAAAGAATACTCCATATACGCTTGTCTTCACAGTCTTACCGCAAGTTTCTGGCATGCAAACATCACAGTTTATATTGCTACTAAATCTTCCAAAAGGCCTGGCATAGCACATAATAGGTTCTCAATCATTTATTAATCGGTCATTTCCAAAGTATCAAACTAGCCAATAATAAAGAGAAGTTCAGGAAAATGTATCAAGCATTTTTCTACAAAATAAAAATATAATTAAATATTCGATTATATTTTCAACCTCAATTTATTAAATTGCAATGCATTTTTAAAATATATGTTTTAAAGTAAAATAAATGTTTTTGAACCCAGGGAAAAGAATGATCTTGAATGAATATTCCTTGGGAATAGCCTCCCTTTCACTTGAGTTCTGCACTACCCAAAGTGAAAGAGTAGACAATTTAGCAATCTTCAGGAAAAATCATATTGTTATTTTTTTTTTAAAGATTTTATTTATTGGGCGCCTGGGTGGCTCAGTTGGTTAAGCGACTGCCTTCGGCTCAGGTCATGATCCTGGAGTCCCGCGATCGAGTCCCGCATCGGGCTCCCTGCTCGGCAGGGAATCTGCTTCTCCCTCTGACCCTCCCCCCTCTCATGTGCTCTCTCTCTCCTCTCATCCTCTCTCTCAAATAAATAAATAAAATCTTTAAAAAAAAAAAGATTTTATTTATTTATTTGAGAGAGAGAGTGAGAGAGAGAAAGAGCACAAGAGGGGGGGGCGGGAGAGGGAAAAGCAGACTCCCTGCTGAGCAGGGAGCCCGATGCGGGACTCGATCCCGGGACTCCAGGATCATGACCTGAGCCGAAGGCAGTCGCTTAACCAACTGAGCCACCCAGGCACCCCCATATTGTTATTTTTAATTGTATCCTTTGCTTGAGAAGGGACTGAGATTTGGTCATTCTGTGTCAGTATTCTCAGTCAGTGACAGAATGGAACTGATTTATTTCTCATTTTGACTTACAAAAATCTGAAAATTTAGATCTTACCCTTTTTTCCTCAGGGACAAAACACGATAGCCAGAGAGGAGCCAGGATTCTCAGCAAGCATTCCCCTAGCCAAGACAGCACCCAGGTCCTTCTCACCCCCTTTACTACATGTTTAAATTCTCCTGACTCATTCAAGGTTAAACCAAAAGACTAAAGTTCAGACTAAGGTCATTTCAAGCTCCAGAGCACAGCACAGTCCAAAAAATGTATGACACGGGAGGACCCCAATGAGAAGAACAAGGAGGGACCCTCCTGCCCTCAGTGGACTCTTAATGCCTTCGGGGCTATTGACTGTCAGCCACAGGGGTAGCAGGGAAGCTGAATACAATCAGCACAGAGCTAAGCTGTATGTCAGAAAAAGCTCATAAAAATGGTTTCCCTAGGTAATACCATTTTATAGAGGTCTAAGTTGATCTGCTATTCCTTCAGGAAAACCCAGTAAGTCCCTAGAATTCTTTTACCTTGCATTTCATCACCTAGATCTTTCCAGAACTAAACTGAATCACACTTCATTAGAAGGAATCAAAAATGTTCACAAGTGGGGCGCCTGGGTGGCTGAGGTGGTTAAGCATCTGGCTTTGGCTCCCTTTGGGCTCCGTGCTCAGCAGGGAGTCGGCTTCTCCCTCCTCCTCCCCACTTGCTCATGCTGGTGCTCTCTCTCTCTCTCATATAAATAAATAATATCTTCTAAAATAAAGATGTTCACAAGTTAGGCATTACACTAGATTTCTCTCTAGAAATCTTTTATGCTAGGAACACATGCGGCACAGAATTAGGGGCACATTCCCACCACTTCTGATTAAAATCTTACACATTTTGCAAAGCACCGCTCAAATGCTGTCTCCTGCTTAGGACCTTCCCTCATTGCCCTGATTGAAATATGTCTCTCTTCCCCTTCTAAACTTTTGCAATGAACTTAGCACTTAGCACAACTAGCTTAGGGTGACCTAGCCTGTGTCATGCTCACTTCCTTCTCCCCTTCACGCACACCTCTTACGTTTTGAGCCTAGATGGCAGGGACTGTGCATTTAAAATCTTTGAATCCCTACAACATTGCACAGTGCTTTGTACACAGAGGGTGCCCAATGTTTGCTCCATGACTATTCACTTTATTCCTTCTAGGTTTTTCAGGATGACTACATTTACAATAGCCTGGAGGCCGTGCAAAGAGACATATCTAAACCTGCCCCACCTACTGTAGATCATGACTCCCACCCTGCATATTAGCAATGCGACACAAGTTCTAGAAAAATTCAAATAATGTAAAATCACTGAAGGGAACTTTAGACATTTGTTTCTGTGTTTTCCAAGTTCCTCAACTGAACCTTTTTGTTTATTTCAAATCTTTCAACAGAAACCATAGGTAGAATACTATAAAACGTGTGGATCGGAGAGTGTAGTTTGGTATTCCAAGGAGAGCTTGAAATCCTTCCCACTCACACCACCCATCAGGTGCCCCTTAAGGAAAGATTGAAGGAATCTCTGGGGCACCACAGAGAACACATTGATAATCACTAATTTTGATTCACTTCCTCAGATTCTCAAATAGGCCATAGGAGTCACAGAGAGTTACTGAAATCCACAGTAAATGGACGAGCACTGGCCCATGGAGCCACCAAACCTTACTGACTCTCCGCAAGAGGGACTTCACTACACCCAAAGAGGAAGTGCAGGGTACAGCTTTTGCCTCAGCATTTCAGGGCTTGTTTTTAGACAGGTACTTTGCTTCATTTTACTCATTCTATTGATTCTTTGAATCTAATCCAGAAAATAAACACCACCAGGACCAAACATATGGTCAAGTCTTTAGCTTAATTTTTGTTTTTAGAGAGAGAAGCATCTTGGGCTGAGTTCAACCAAGCTGGGTGTGCAAGGAGTGATTAAAAACAAAACAACACACAACACAATGTATCATAATCCTACCTTTCAGAAGGAAGTCCGCCACTTCAGGACCTATTTACTTTGTCAAATCCCGGTGTGAGATGTTTGTTCGGTTGTAATCATATATCTTATAAATACCATGGTAACAAACGATGTTTATAGAAAAATAGATCCTAAGGGCCAGAAACTCTCAGAGAAAATACGTGCACTTTACTCTTATTTTTTTTCCATTCAAAATATAAATGAATGGTATAAATGTTTGATTTAGGGTTAGGCCCCCAAAGTATAAAGTATTTATTACATTTGTTTTAAGTTTTTGAATAGTCAGTTTAAAATTGTTCCTGCTAATTTTTTTTTCTTTTCCTAAAAGGAAATCTGGATTTGAAACTTTGTCTATTATCCACATATTTTAGACACTTAACTTTAATTGAGCTCATTTATTCTACTATATATGCAACGTATTTTCTTACCTTGTGAGAGCCCTCTGGTGGTTGAGAGGACACTAAATCTCTATGCTCACAAGAACAGAAATACTGTTCATTACCAACCAAAGCTTTTCTTTAGTGAGATACTGATTTCAAGTTCTATTAGAAATGGATGCTCATTAAAATTTCTATTAACTTTCACCTACTCATAGAATGGTACATTATTTTCTTGCATTTTCTAAGATTAAAAAAAAAAGATCTTAAATGCTTACATTATGTCTTTAAATCCAAATAAGAAAGCACTGATTATGCACAAATATATTTTCTTTTCAATCAGATTGGGAATAGTTAGCAATTTACATCTTAATTGAGATACAGGCAAATTGGCTCTTAGAACCCTTTATTAGGTGGCATGCTCTGTGTCCTCTTTTAACTTGTGGCCAAGTCACAAATAGACACAACTATTTTATACTTCCACAGTGCCTAGGTCCATAGCACCAAATTCAAGACTCGGGTTTTAATGGATTATGCAAGTCACTAAACAATGAGCTTACCAGACACTTTATAAGTATCCAGCCATACAGAGAATTACAGCAGGCAAAATGAAAGGTGGCAAAGTCTTGGTCAAGTGGGACAATGCACTGAAATTTGTGAAATGACAAGGCCAGGATATATATATTAAGGAAAGACTGTATATGGGTGAAGTTGTTCCTTGGGCCTATAATTTCAAAATACTTAATGCCTGCATGTTTCAAAAGCTCTCTCTTTAACTGACTCTTAAGTTTTTGGAGTGAAAGTTGAATAGCGCATAAACAGGTTTCAAGGTACTTACGGCTATGTGACTCTTCATGTCATTGATTTAAGTGCAGCACCCAAAATATGAGATGAAAACACTGTAATCATAGTATTTCTGCATTTCCTCTGCAAGAATAAGATGAGAGCCAAACAAATCAGCAAAGATGAAGATGAAGATTTGGTCAATGGACCAAGTTACACAAGGATTTTAACTAGCCTCAGACTCAATATGATCAATTGTATGACATAGAGGCTTAAAGTAAATGTAAGTTCCATTAATAGAGCAATAGAGATAATGTTCACAGAGATAATCATCTAGAAGATTGGCTCTAGTTTTGGGTGCTGCACTTAAAGACTAGACTGTGTCCTAAGGAGAATAATAGGATGTGGAAGTTCAGAGAATCAGGAGATAAGAGTAAAGGGAACCATGGAGAAAACTTGCCAACACTTTTATATATGAATTTACAGTTATGGATGAGGGAACAGTTTGAATTTGCATTGTTCTAGGTAGAAGAACTCAGACCAACAAGTGAAGGAAGTTAGAGGCAGAACTTTCTAATACTTAAAGGGATACTAGAATAAAATTGGTTGCCTTGAACCATAGTGCGGTTGCTGTCACTGGATATGTTCAAAGGTTGTTCATCTTTGCCCAAGGATGTTGTAGAAAGAATTCTTGCACTGAGAGAAACACTAAACAAGCTGACATCTAAGGTTCCTTCTAAATCCAAGGTTCTATACTTCTGTATGACACTTCTGTATGCATCTATCTACATTTGTCTTTACAAAATCTAATAAAGTAAGTCTTCTGCAACCTCATCTTGATCGTTGCCCCACTATTATCCCAACTTGGTCTTGATCTGAGAGGATATGAGAGAGGAGACATGCTAACAGGAGAATGTAAGAAATTAATTCCTTCACCCTTCTCCCTCTTACTTGGGCACACGTGTTTAAATGGATTAGCTTTGCTCTAATAATAAAGAATAAATTGGATGTCACCTTTTGGCATTTTCACATAACAAAATGCTTTCTGAGTTGAATAAAGGTAAAATTGGATTTACTATTAAAAAGAGAAAAACTCAGTGTCATATTGTAAGGAAATAATAATTAAGGTGTAGAGTTTCTTATATATAACTCCTATGTTTCATCCTGAGAAAATATGTATGTTGCTAATAATTTTCAAACCTCATATATTAAAAAACTCTAATATGTTGTAGATAGCATTATTAGTAAAAATATTAATAACTTACGTGGTATTAAAGTGAATAAATATAATGTTATTTAAATAATTATGTTTAATATTCATGGAAAAGTGTCATGAACGGAGATGGAATATCTCTAATAGCCCACATATCAGCTCACATGAAACTCAATAGCATTTGGCCTTAATCCCTGCTTCATATGAAAAACATTACCACTATCCAGAAGCTCAGATGCCCTGCCCCCATGAATCAGACCATTTGGACACTGATGTTTGAGGACAGACTCAGAATGATACTCCACCTTTTCTCCTCTCATGATTTATTGATCCAGCCCTATCTTAATTTTTTTCACTCACTCCATCTCTTTCCACCTATACATCCTAAATATAAGCTTTCTCTAAAGTTTCTGCTTGACTAATATTATCAAAGGGCTACTTAGAGTACACCATGTTCCAGGTACAGTGAGTTTTTATGCTTCATCTCATTTAATTCTCAAAATACCTAATGTTGTAGTTATTTTATTATTTTCATCTTACAAATTTTTAGAAAGATTTTATTTATTCATTTGAGAGAGAGAGAAAGAGAGCACGAGTGGAGGGGAGAGGCAGTGGGAGAGGGAGAAGCAGACTCCCCGCTGAGCAGGGAGCCCAGTGTGGGGCTTGATCCCAGGACCCAGAGATCATGACCTGAGCCAAAGGCAGACGCTTAACCATCTGAGCCACCCAGGCACCCCTACTATCTTCACCTTAAAGAGAGTAAATAACTTGACCAACACTCATACCAGCAAGAAAAAGAACTTATTCCAGCTGTCTGCTTCCACTTTACTTTGCTACTCCTATTTTCCAGGAGGAGCTCCCAAAATGTGAAAGTTAAGAACCCATAGGCTACAATGCAAATCTTGGCAAGAGGCCAGATATGAATAAGAGAAAGATGGTGGAGTAAAAGAAAACTAAGATTTTGAGTCTCAGTGACTGGGAAAATCGTGGGGTCACTAATCAAAACCAGAGAACTGAATTAAGTAACTAATAATGAGGAATCATTCTATGGGTGTGTGTGTGTGTGTGTGTGTGTGTGTGTGTGTGTTTGATGTTGAAGTAAAATATCTGCAAAAAATTAAAACATCCTACAAGATTGGAACTACAAATAGACTTGAAGACTGGAAAAAGAGAAAGATAAAAATGGATGTGATAAAGAGGGAGCAGGAGATGGCAATGGGACTTCTGTTTGGTGAAATTAGAAAGCATTGGAGCAGTTGCTTATGTGGATTGCAATAGAAAACCAACAAGATATTATTATTAGATAATGGGCTAGATAATGCTGATAATGCTGATAATACAACTTTGTTGGAGACTTCTTTGCTATGACTTTGAGATTTTCTCCAATAATGCCCTGGGTTGTACTGGAGTAAAAGAGGAAAAACAGATGAAGGGGGTTGCATAGGACTGGGAATGGACAAACGTGGGAGCTTAACAGAGCTTTTCCAGCAGGTGATAACAGACTAGGTATTATCATATTTCTGAATACAGTAAGGTAGGGAAACAAGTGAAACCAAAATTATGACTATAAGCTGAGAGAAGTGAAAAAAGGGAAAGGACAAACAATATCATTGATGGTAGAGCAAGTTTAATAGGGAGACGAGGGGATAGTCTGAAGGGCAGAAAATCATGGCCACAGCAGGATGTTTCTAAGTTCAAGATCTTGAATGTGGAGCAGTTTCAAATGACAAAGCAATTCAGGGTGTGAATATGCTGCTAAAGAGTGGAGTTGAAGGCCATGGAGATGAGGGTTAAGAACTTTGCAGTCTTGGGGCGCCTGGGTGGCTCAGTCGTTGGGCGTCTGCCTTCGGCTCAGGTCATGTTCCCAGGGTCCTGGGATCGAGCCCCGTGTCAGGCTCCCTGCTCGGCGGGAAGCCTGCTTCTCCCTCTCCCACTCCCCCTGCCTGTGTTCCCTCTCTCGCTGTGTCTCTCTCTGTCAAATAAATAAATAAAATCTTTAAAAAAAAAAAAAGAACTTTGCAGTCTTGATTTTAAAGGGTCCAATCTCTAGAGTCAGACACAGCCAAATTGGAATCCTGGCTATGCTACTTGTGATCTGGAGGTATTTAAACAGTTTCTTAACTTCTCTAAGCCTTACTTTTCTTCAGGCACAAAATTTGGGTTGGGAGAGATGATAGTACTATTCACAGTACTATTTTACAATGTAAAAGAGAAAAAGCAGGCAAAAAGCTTGGCAGAGTATACCATTCAAGTTAGCCTTTACTGTTATTGTCATTGTTGTTGCTAATAAAAACTACCCTCATATATTCAGGAAAAAAGGACCTGGTGGACACCCTGGGTTGAGGAAATAAACCTAAAAACCCAGGAGACTAGGATGGCTAGAGTTTACAGGACAAAGCACTAGAGAGTAAAGAGCTTCATGGAGACCTCTAGAGATATGCAGAGAGCCCAGCCTGTGTTCAGTGGAGTACTGATCAGCACATGCATGTAAGGAAACTACTGAAGTCCAGCAAAAGAACCTGGAAAGATTAAAAGGGACAGTACCTAGGGATAGGGCTAAGAATGCCTGTTCCATCAGTCAGACTGGAAAACCTTATAATGGGACATTAGATAAAGATCCCACAATATTATGCCTCCATATTGGGGAATAATTAGCTTTGGACTAAACAGTATTCTGGCTCTGTCTAGAAAATCTTAAAAACAAAACCCTAAATAGCAAACTTTTTCCAAGTAATTTAACTGCATCCCAGCAAAAATTTAAAGAATATTTATAGGAATACAAAAATATTCCAACAAGGAATACTTTAACCCACCTAGGTCACATTCATAATATGCAAAATCCAATAAAAAAATTACCAGGCAGGCAAAAAAGTAGAAAATATGACTCACAATGAAGAGAAATATCAATCCATTGAAACCAACTCAGAACTGACACAGATACTACAATTGTCAGACAAGGAGATTAAAACAAGTTATTATACCTACATCCCATATGTTTAAAAAGCTAGAAGAAATATTGAACATGTTAACTAGAGACATGGAAAATATATTATAAAAAAATAAATATCTAAAGATAAAATTATAATGCCTGAGATAAAAAAATAAACTGGATAGGATTAACAAAAGATTAGACATTTTACAACAAAAGATTAGGGATCTAGGAGACATACAAGAGAAACAATCCAAGATGAAAATAAGTGAACTATGGAACAACTTCAAGCAGCCTAATATGCATGTAAGTAAAGTCTCTGAAAAGAAGAGAAAATGGGGAGGGGGGGGCCTAAATCATATTTGAAAAAACAATGGCTAAAAGTTTTCCAAATTTTATTTTTTAAAAAGCCAAAAAACTATAGATCCAAGAATTTCAATGAACTCTGAGCAAAAGAAACATGAAAAAACTACACCAAAATATATCATAATCAACTTTCTTAAATCCAGTGATGAAAAGAAACATCTTTTTTTTTTTTAAGATTTTATTTATTTATTTGCCAGAGAGAGAGAGAGCCCAAGCAAGGGGAGCGGCAGGCAGAGGGAGAAGCAGGCTCCCTACTGAGCAAGGAGCCCAATGTGGGACTGGATCCAAGGACCCTGAGATCATGACCTGAGCAGAAGGCAGATGCTTAACCTACTGAGCTACCCAGGCATCCTGAAAAGAAAAATCTTAAAAGCAGCAATTGGAGGGAAAAGACACACAGGTAACAAAGATAAGAATAACAGCATATAGTTTATCAGAAGTAATGTAAATGGGAAGACATAGGAGCAATGTCTCTTAAGTACTGAAAGGGAAAAAAAAAAAAACCTTTTTAACCTAGCATTTTATACCCAGCAAAAATATCCTATAAAAGACAAAGGTGAGATAAAAACTTTTCAGACAAAAAAATGCTGAAAGAATTTATCTACAGCAGACCCACACTACAATAGTAGCATATAAGAAGTCCTTCACATAAAAGGAAAATGATGTCAAATGATCTAATGCTCTACACTAAGCAATAAAGAGAATGAGAAATTGAAATTGCATAAGGTAGAGCACTTCCAAACTCACTTGATGAGGTCATCATTACCCTGACACCAAAACCAGACAAAGACATTAGAAGAATAGAAAACTATATTGACAGAAAGATCAATGACCACCAGGGGACTAGGGTTGGAGGAAGAGATTGCCAAATGGCATGAGGAATATTTGGGGTGTTATGGAAATGCTCTGATCTCAAATGTGTTGATAGATTCATAAGTGTCTGCCAAAACCCATCCAAATTATAAGTTAAATGGATACAGTTTATTATATGTAAATTGTACCTCAATAATCTGATTAAAACAAAACAAAACAAATGAAAAACAGCATATCTGGCAGATATTATGGTTTGATTCACTCAGTAACCAATCCGATCACCTTCTAGAATGTCTTCCCATACTGTAGAGGCTAGAAAGCTAAAAACCACATTTCCCATTTTCCCTCATTGTTTTCATATGTGACAGATTCAGTAACTACAGATACACTCACCCAAGACTTTACTTAGGAACAGAATTTTGTAGAAAAAGAGGCAGAGAACAAATCATCTGTTTTTCTGGAGAGGACCAAAGACAGCATTTCTAGAGTGAACCACTTCCTGATCATGGCAGAGGCTTCCTTGGTGGGCCATTTTTGCAGAGAAGTTTTGCAAATTGTCCATAAAAACATGCCTAGAGTCTATATTTCTAGTGTATAAACTAGCTGTGCTCAATAACAATTCCTTCATTCTTAAACTGAAGGAAAAAAAAACTGCACTTTCAATGAATACAGAATTATCAAGCAGTCACAACTCAATAACAGCTAGTTTAAAACACCTGTCTAGATCCATAGCCCTTCTATTCCTCTCTGTTACCAGAGTCCCCACTCTGATTCATTCCATGTTTTATAGCTAAGTTCCAATGTGGGTTTTATGGATTTCTATTATAGAGTTTTATGGTTGGTCGAGAATCAAGACAGTACTTCTAACCTATTTCCTACTAGAATTTCTAAGATAATTTATGTCCGAACTATCAGAATGCAATGTTTTTGTGTAAAGATCTCCTGATGCCAAAGCAACAGGACAATGGCTTTAAACAAGCTTCGAGTTGAACTTGCTTCCCCACCGCCCACCCCTCTTAGCCCCCCACTCCTTGACTGACCCTTCCTCCCCCAGTGGAGCATCCCAGGGCAGTGGAGATTTGTTTTCTAAAGTAATTTCTTTCCCTTGACTATTTCACCGCTTCCATCTTTACATAGAAGTTTGGCTGGGAACCAGAGTTGTCAGGAAAAAAGAGCTCAGCATTCTTCAATTCTTCTGCTCTTGCCCGTTGAACTCTATGACCTTCCCCTCATTGAAGATAACTGAATTTCTTTGGTACCACCCATCCCTGGCTCTGGTGACCATGATGGCAGGAAAATAAGGGAACTGCAAAATGGTCTCATGCTCTCCCCATCCCATCTCACTGCCTCCATAGGCCTATTTCTGTCCCTATATACCTCTTTTCTCTGTCCCTCTCCAGTTCTCCCTCTCCCTCCTTAAAAAGGTTGTATTGCACAGATGATACATACAGCTTGATTTTTCACTCATCTACATTTAAACTAAATCAAATGGTTTCATGTGACTTTAAAACATCACAGATGTTAAGGAAATTACCAACATCAGCTTCTTTTCCTCCCTAAAAATTATGCTTCACCATGTGCCAAAACCCAGCAGAGGGCATCCTTCCATTTCAGATAAATGAAAACTGCAGGGAAAAGGCTCTATGAGTCCAGCAATGTATTCCATTTACAACTGTGCACTGGAATTTAAAATCAAGGCATTTTTGTAGTAGAAGGAGAAACTGTTGTAGAAGTTGTTTTCTGGAGTGCTTACCTCCATTTTGAGTTATAGATTTTGAAGTAATTCTCCTTTTATAAGAAAAAAGAAAGAGGAAAAGAAAATCTGTCTCCGGCCTCTTTCCAGATTTGGGGCATTAGCTTCAAATTGCAGAAGAACAAGGTAGCACCTGTGTGATCTTTCCTTCTCTAGGCCACTGTGTGCTAATAAACTAATCACGCAGAAAAAGCAGTTGAGAAAGAATCTGCACACCACCTCCTTTACCTGTTGCCCTCTGCCTCTACCCATCAAATGGAAAGAAAAATAGCACCACGGCCTGTTAGATTGCCTTAGAAGGAGGAAGAAGATAAGTATGGTCAAAAGCAGCATATCAGGTGAGGCCAACCATATTACACCTGTGTAAGGAGGCAGTCACCCACTAAATTTAATTGGGCAATTTCACAGAAATTAAAATTCTACAATGAGAAATATCTTACATCATCAGAAGAATTTTGCCAGGGTTAAAAGGCAAATGACCACAACCCTTATCAGTGATTTTCTCCCTGGTGTGAGTGAGTTTATCAGATCCTTTCCTGGTGGAAGAATGTCATAGGGAGAGAAGGAAAGAATGTGAGAGAACAGTATAGCATCATTCATACACCCATTCAACATACGTTTCTGAGCACTTTGTGCCAAACCATGTCCTAGGCATAAGACCATATCAGCAAACAAAGTATCAAAGATCCCTTTCTTTGAGGTGATGTGCCAAAAAGCAGGGGTTTGGGGAATCGGACAGACCTAACTTTGAGTCCTGGCCCTGTCACTTGACAAGCTATGTGATTTGGAGCAAAGTAATTAATGTTCTCGTTGGCAAAACAAGGATAATAGTTGTTACTATTTATTAAAAACATACTTTGTTCCAGGCACAGGAATTGAGCACTTCTATATATTACATATATGGTAAAATCCTCACAATTTAGTCTGTGAGAAAAGTTCTATTACCATGCTCCTTTTACAAATGAGAAAACCAAGGCACAGAGTGTTTTATAAATTACCCAGAATCACATAGACGTATCAGAGCAGGAATTTGAAATAAGGCTGTCTTGCCTCTCAGTGAGTAGAGCAGAGAGGTATTCTCTAAGGCTGTCCCGGGGATTAGATGAGATGAATGTGTAAAGCTGAGAGCACAGTATACTAACATTATTACTACTATTATTATTAATTTATCATTATTATCACTGTCATTGTTGTAGCTTTCTGGGACCTAAGGGTACATGTGGAAATATAATGAAAGAGGTTCAATGCTTCAAATCAAAATTCCTCTGCTTCAGAATGGAGTCTGCATCCAACTCAAGTTTGAAGTAAGATTGCAGAAGACATAGCTAGTGAATCATGGCTTCTCTGCATTTGTCTTTCCATAAGATGACAGGCTGTCTCTAACAGCGATGGCTCTAGACAGGATATCAGAACAGCTTCCCTGTAACAAAACATGAGCATTTCCTGCTCTGGATTTTTTCTAACCATCTCTGAAAACTGAAGGTTAAGACCAAATGTGAAACAAAGCCAAGATCCAAATATCCATCTGCCATTTGAAGGCAGCTCTTTGTTCTCTGATAAGTGATCTGGGGGAGTCAGTCCCACCCCCTCAACTGCTGGCCTCCTTTGGCTCTTTGTTCTTACTCTTTCTAAAGTGCACTCTCCAGAGCCCTCTTCTTGGGCTTCTTAGCGATTGAGTGTGTTCACAGATCAGTGGGGGTTAATTACGCTAACAGTATTATTCAAAGAGAAAGGAGGCAGTCATGTTTCATTGCTGCTCGGGAATTTTCCCTTCTCTGCTACTGGAAGCCTAAATTTGTGTCTCACACTGCCAAATTACCAAAATCCAGAATAATTTTAAAAACAAGCAGATAAAATTCTGGCTCCAGGCCCCATTTCTTATTGATTTCGTTTTGGGACTGCCATCTTAGTTTCATTAGGTAGGAAACTGAGTGTTCGATAATGGGGCATAAGAGAATTCATAAATGTGTATCTTATAAATATTCCCTTTTTCTTGTGTGAACTAAAAAATAGTTTTTATCTCACATGTCAAGCTTCATAATGCAAAACTCAAGTCAACTGGACAAGTGAAAAATGTATTCCTATTAAAAAAGGCAATTTCATGTGGATTTTATCTCACCATGCTTCTGTAGGGATGAACACTGTTAGCAACACATCATTTGGGATAGAAATAAGTGCCTCAATCCCTTTGGTCTGAACTCCAAAAAAATAGCAAATGTCCTGGGAGTTATGTTGCAAGTCGCCTTGTCATAGGCTTACAGATTTCTAACAACACTGGTTGGGTTCAATACAAAAAGAAGATTTTCCTTAGCAGAGTACTTACCCCAAGATAATGGCCATCGATGAACACGACAGGGAGGGAAGGGGCTTCTGAAACACGTCGGCATCGCTCATCTAACTCTTTTCCATAGTCACCATTCAGAGCTATGTTTTTCTCTTCAAATTTTACTCGATGGTTTTGGAAGATCTTTCTAACCAGTTCACATCTTTCAAAGGTTGTCCGTACCACACGAAGGCAAGTGGTATAAATCACTACACGGTCAAATTCTAGGTCAGTTGATGGTTGCTGAAGGAAGAACATGGTAGTGTAAATATTTTCATCTACTTTCTTACATCTTAGTAAGACAATTCACACTTTAGTGTCTTCTACATTAAAGGCATGCAATAAAAGTTAAAGTGCCATATTCGTCAATCCTCAGACATATTTTTATGTTAGAAAACCTGTACTTGAGAAGGGGATAACAATCAACATAATTTAAATGACATAATTTACTTGACAGTGTTTTTTCTGTTCTCAGTGGCATATCAAATAACGGCATATCTTAAAATCGATGATGTCTCACATGGCATGCCACGTGGTAAAATAAGGAATGGTTGAATAATCTTTCTCATGTTCCATAGCCAGGGTTCAGTTGCAAGATCGGCCTCTTAAGCCCAAGTGAAATATGTGACAGAATAGTCAAGGTTAGTATTTAACCATTTGAAAATCCTTCTCCTTCTCTTTGGGCCACAGTCTCCTGGGAATAAGAAGAGGTGTATCAGAGGATTGTTCCGAGGCTTCAGTAGCACAGCCTATGTGCCTGCACTCCGCTGAGTGACCGGGCTCCGACATGCAATGAGAAGGCTCTGCGAAGACTGAATGACGCGGGGAGTGCAGAGAAACCAGCACCAGAGTGGGCTGTGGGTCAGAGTCAGGCATAGAAAGGAAACAAGGAAACAGATACATTGGAACAGAGGGAACCAACTCTCAAAACCAAGGAGAAGACCTCCTATGTGTGAATCTTGCTTTCTGCATGTCCTGCTACATCAGGAACCAGTGACATTCCTGGGACGACCTGCCCAGTGCTACTAGGGCCAGACCACATAGGCCCTGACAACATTAGGGAAAATCCTCTTCTTCCTTACCACAGTCTTCCTTGAAGGAGACTAAACGGAATACACTACACCATGAGTCCAAGGGATACGTGAGTTTTCATGGGGCTATGGTTGTTGCAACACAACCATGCAACCATGCAACTTACAAACCCCTCTGAAGTCAAAACTTTGACTGGAAACCCCTCCAAATAGCTAAAATAGTAGAATCAGAAGGTAGAATCCACCACTCTATATTCAAAGAAATCAGCCCATCAGATGCAAATATACAGAGTCCTAAAATGGTCTTAAGTCATAAAGATGGCAATGCAATCCATCTCACCAAGAAAGAGGTCATTTTTTTTTTTCCTGATGATAAAATATATTTCTTCCCTCAATAGAGTTCAGAGGCAAAGCTGAAAACCCAGAGACCTGGAGGGGCCAAACAGCTGTCATAAAATGTTGGGCCAGGCCAGGAGTAAAAGAGATATTAGTGAGAGGTAGAAAGTCAGCTGAAAGAGAAAAATGTCACTCAGCTTCAGGCAAGATTCAGCCTGGCAGGCATGTTACTCAATATTGTCAGATACGATTATTTTATTTTAGTTTTTTATTTTACCCTTTTTAGATGTAATTATTCTAAATATAAGCTTGAAATCTGGACTTTTATGGGAAATTTTCTGCTTTCTAAATGGCAGCACCTCATTAAAAATGTATTGAGACCATGTGGACCAATATATTTGAAGGCCGAATTTGGCCTACACACTGTTAATTAACACTGGGGTGGAGAGAGCATCAGATATATCTGGACTCTGCCACTGGCCATCTGTGTGTTTTGCGGAAGCTAGTCAACTAGTAAGCTTCAATTTTGTCATCTGTAAAATGTGATCTGCCTAACAGGTTTGCTGAGGAGACTAAGTAACCGAGACTATGAAAACAGCTAGTGTAGGGCTTGACATGTACTACTGTGCTAAGCTACCCAGTGCAAAAGATTATACTCCACGTTGGGGAATTTTTAAGATTAAAAAAAAAATAGTAGGAAGGGGAAAAATGAAGGAGGGAAAATCTGAGGAGGAGACGAACCATGAGAGACTATGGACTCTGAGAAACAAACTGAGGGTTCTAGAGGGGAGGGGGGTTGGAGGATGGGTTAGCCTGGTGATGGGTATTAAAGAGGGCACGTACTGAATGGAGCACTGGGTGTTATATGCAAACAATGAATCATGGAACACTACAACAAAAACTAATGATGTGGGCGCCTGGGTGGCTCAGTTGGTTAAGAAACTGCCTTCGGCTCAGATCATGATCCTGGAGTCCCTGGATCGAGTCCCGCATCGGGCTCCCTGCTCGGCAGGGAGTCTGCTTTGCCCTCCGACTCTATCCCCTCTCATGTGTTCTCTCTCATTCTCTCTCTCTCAAATAAATAAATAAAACCTTTAAAAAAAAAACTAATGATGTAATGTATGGTGATTAACATAACATAATAAAAAAACACACAAACAAAAATAAATCAGTGGAAATAATCAGTGGTCAGCGGAATTAATGACAAGAAAGGGGGATTGTTACTATGCTTTAGATTAAAAAGCACTGATCTTCAAAGAAAGTAAACCAAATGCCCAAGAGCCTATGGCTCGTTTTCAGGTTCATGGTTATGGGCAAGCAGGGAATCAAGAAACTCACTACAAATACTGCACCTTTTGGAAGTGCACTCCAGTTCTCTTTTCTCTGATGCTATTATGTGAGTAAGTATGCATTGTTCCTCTGGCTGCAAAGGCTGCTATAACTGCATTTGGTTCTACCAAAATGTTCCACTTTTTTCAATAGCTACACTTACTTTTGAATATTTGATAAGACATAAGTTTCCCCCATGATAGAGGTGGGAAAGTTTAAGATCGGACCATTCTGCTGCCACATTAACCAACTCCTATGGGCTTCTCTCAGCTCACACAACAAATGGTAGGTACCACTTTGCTGTGTGTCTCTAAAGATATGCATTTAAAAAATAGTAATAAGATGGACCTCTATCGGGTGGTCATGTTGGATGCTGTTTAATGCAAAGGGCAATGAAAATATCCCTTTACCTCCTGTTAAGGATGAGCTTTGCCTGGAATCAGTGGATCTCCAAGAGTGTTTGATATTAGAATAAACTGGGAAGATTTTTTTTGTTTGTTTGTTTGGGGTTTTTTTGTGGGGTGTTTTTTGTTTGTTTGTTTTAAACTGGGGAGTTTTTAAAGATCCCCCAAGCCACGGCCAAGTACATAACAATTAAGCCAGAATCACCAGGGATGAAATCTCAGAATTGTGATTTTTTTTTTTTAAGCTCCTAAGGTGATTCCAATCTACAACCAAATTCTACAGCTAGTTAGATATGAGTTGGAAATGCAGAATGACAGGCTTCGCCCTAGATCTACTGAATCAGAATCTGCATTTTTAACAAGTCCTCTGAGGAATTTGGATGCACATTACATTTTAAGGAGCCCCAGTCAATCATGTTGACAGCTTGACTTGACAGAGAAACTGGGATTATGTCCCTTTAAAATAATTGCTAGTCATTCATTCAGTTACTAGAATCATTTATTTGCTAAACACAGTGCTGGGTACTAGATATATAACGGTGAGCAAACAATATCATTCCCTCACAATCTGAAGCTCATAGTTTTTTAAAAAAGTTACGTAAATAAATATACATTCACGAACTGTTAAGCGCTGGAAAGGAAATGCATGAATTGTGAGGAGAGGCTATTGAAGGTGTGTGCTTTTCTTGTTTCAGAGGTCGAGAAAGTGTTTTCTGATAAATGAGCTCTGCTTTTAAGGACAGGAAGGAATTAGAGAAATTAGCTAGGTAAGAAAGCACAGGGAGGAGTATTATAGGTAAGTGCAAAGATCTTGAGATGGGAGGAAGGTGGCATGTTTGAGACTCTGACTGGAAGTCTTTTGCGAAAACACGGAGAAAGAGAACTACAGTAGTACTAAATGAATCTGGACAGGTATGCAGGATAGATATCATGTTGTACTTTTATAACCACTTTATTTTATTTTTTTATTTTCTTATGTTATGTTAGTCACCATACATTACATCATTTGTTTTTGATGTAGTGTTCCATGATTCATTGTTTACATATAACACCCAGTGCTCCATGCACTACGTGCCCTCCTTAATACCCATCACCGGGCTCACCCATCCCCCCACCGTCCCCCCTCTCTGAAACCCTCAGTTTGTTTCCCGGAGTCCAAAGTTTTTCATGGTTCATCTCCCCCTCTGATTTCCCCCCCTTCATTTTTTCCTTCCTTCTCCTAATGTCCTCCATGCTATTCCTTAAATTCCACATATAAGTGAAACCATATGATAATTGTCTTTCTCTGCTTGACTTATTTCACTTAGCATAATCTCCTCCAGTCCCATCCATGTGGATGTAAAAGTTGGGTATTCATCCTTTCTGATGGCTGAGTAATATTCCATTGTATATTTGGACCCCATCTTTTTTATCCATTCATCTATTGAAGGGCGTCTCAGCTCCTTCCACAGTTTGGCTATTGTGGACATTGCTTCTATGAACACTGGGGTGCATGTGTCCCTTCTTTTCACTACATCTGTATCTTTGTGGTAAATATCCAGTAGTGCAGCTGCTGGGTCATAAGGTAGCTCTATTTTGAATTTTCTGAGGAACTTCCACACTGTTTTCCAAAGTGGCTGCACCAACTTGCATTCCTACCAACAGTGTAAGAGGGTTCCCCTTTCTCCACAACCTCTCCAACATTTGTTGTTTCTTGCCTTGTCAATTTTTGCCACTCTAACTGGTGTAAGGTGGTATCTCTATATGGTTTTGATTTGAATTTCCCTGATGGTTAATGATGATGAACATTTTTTCATGTGTCTGTTAGCCATTCTTCTTTGGACAAGTGTCTGTTCATGTCTTCTGCTCATTTTTGACTAGATTATTTGTTTTTTGGGTGTTGAGTTTCAGAAGTTCTTTATAGATCTTGGATACCAGCCCTTTATCTGTAATGTCATTTGCAAATATCTTCTCCCATTCTGTGGGTTGCCTCTTTGTTTTGTTGACTGTTTCCTTTGCTATGTAGAAGCTCTTTATCTTAATGAAGTCCCAAAAGTTCATTTTCGCTTTTGTTTCCCTTGCCTTTGGAGACAGGTCTTCAAAGAAGTTGCTGTGGCCGATGTCAAAGAGGTTACTGCCTATGTTCTCCTCTAGGATTTTGATGGATTCCTGTCTCACATTGAGGTCTTTCATCCACTTTGAGTTTATCTTTCTGTATGGTGTAAGAGAATGGTCCAGTTTCATTCTTCTGCATGTGGCAGGCCAATTTTCCCAGCACCATTTATTAAAGAGACTGGATATTTTTTCCTGCTTTGTCGAAGATTAGTTGACCATAGAGTTGAGGGTCCATATCTGGGCTCTCTATTCTGTTCCATTGATCTATGTGTCTGTTTTTGTGCCAGTACCATGCTGTCTTGGTGATCACAGCTTTGTAATATAGCTTGAAATCAGGCAACATGAGGCTCCCTTTAAAGATCTATGGGCTTTAACCTCAGAGCAATGGGAAATTCCTGAAGGTTTTTAAGGAGGAAGGGAGGAATTTACATTTTAAAAAAAAGTAAGTGAAGTAGGACCGGTGCAGATAGTTACACAGAATGTGCACTGCACAAGCCTCAGGAATGTCATTATTAGTGTAGTCTAATAAATGATTCCCTCAGGGTTGTGTAGCTGACAACTTGAACAATCATAGTCTTATTCCCAACTCCGTTGGTCTGAGAACTGAGATTGAACACAGGATAAAATCAGGGTAGAAAATTTGGTTATCTATTAGAATAAGCTATTATATAAAATGTTCTAAAAAAGATCTTATTGAACAATTTCTGGGTATGATTTGGAAGTAGATCTTCCTAGAGGTAGTAGGTTGAATGATTTCTCAAGGTCTTTTCCAGTTTTATAATACGGATTTCAATGATATTGCCTTTGGAAAAAAAAAAAATCCTCTCCTACATTTGTTTCATTTTCTTTCCCTCAACAGATTTATCAAAGCATCTGGCCAGAAATCTAAAAATAGCCGCTCAATGGTTAGCTGTCCTTCTTCTCCCTGCCTAGGGTTACCATGGGAATAGCGTAATGAAGGATGGATGCATCAGAGACAGTGCTGAGAAGCCATTGGGATTTGCAGCCTGCTTGTTTTGAGAGAGCCAACCTAGATAATAATAAAGGCAGGCCATTTCTTCCTTTCCATTGATTAAAAAGATGAATCTTAGGAGTAGCCTGAAGCCTCACAAGAGCCTGAAGCAAAAGTAGATGTGTTGGCGAGGGATGGAAATTGCTGTGTACAAAGAGGTTTCCAAATAGCTAGTGTATGTCCTCAGCCTGCACTTGCCCTACAAGAGGCACTGTGAAATGGTAGTACCTCGTCATCTTGGGATAGTTCTGGAGCCCCCACACCTGCTGAAGCCCCCACGCCCATGGGAACTGCCACTGGAATTCAGGCCAAGAATCAGTCCCCACCGCTCCCTGACAGAGGATCAGCTTGGAGCAGACCCAGCTCCTGAGGCAGGAGCTAATCCAGTGGGTTATTTCCACTTGACCTTTTGTCTGTCCAGCTTGGCTGGTTTGAAAAGGCCTCCCGAAATAGGGGCCTCCAGATACCTCCAGGAATTCAGGTCTTAAACAAAAATAAAATGAAAAGTCATATTTTAAGATGTCCATGGAAGACATAATGCTGGTCACTTTACATTCATTTAATCCCCACAATACCTGACATGTTGCTGCTTTATTCATAGATGGAGAAACCTAGGCTCACAGGGGATAAGTGTCCTAAACAAGGTGACAGAGTTAAAATTAAGCAATTTAGGAAACTGGAACCCAGATCCACACCCTTCCATAATCCACGTGCTTCTCCTGAGCCAAGATGAACCACAGAATTGCCCTTTTGTTTTACTACTCCCTCCCCAGGATAAAGCTGTTGCCCAAACACAGATGGCTATAGACCTAAGTCATCGCCTGTGAAATAATGTTTGTGATTTAAAGAGGTTTGCCTCTTTGCTAAATCATGCTCCCATATATAATAAGAAGTAAC